>NW_026906596.1:0-9000 GCF_033807715.1 Cololabis saira | reverse complement strand
ATTTAATTGCATTTATTTGCCCTCTAGTGGACACATAAATTACTGCATTTGAATGCATTTATTTGCCCTCTAGTGGACATATAAGTTGCTGCATTTATTTGCATTTATTTGCCC
Source organism: Cololabis saira (assembly GCF_033807715.1). Lineage (NCBI taxonomy): Eukaryota > Metazoa > Chordata > Actinopteri > Beloniformes > Belonidae > Cololabis > Cololabis saira. The sequence goes on along the minus strand of NW_026906596.1, from coordinate 8,886 downwards.
TCTAGTGGACATATAAGTTACTGCATTTAATTGCATTTATTTGCCCTCTAGTGGACACATAAATTACTGCATTTGAATGCATTTATTTGCCCTCTAGTGGACACATAAATTACTGCATTTATATGCATTTATTTGCCCTCTAGTGGACAAATAAATTACTGCATTTAATTGCATTTATTTGCCATCTAGTGGACAAATAAATTACTGCATTTAAATGCGTTTATTTGCCCTCTAGTGGACACATAAATTACTGCATTTAAATGCGTTTATCTGCCCTCTAGTGGACACATAAATTACTGCATTTGAATGCATTTAATTGCCCTCTAGTGGACAAATAAGTTACTGCATTTAAATGCATTTATTTGCACTCTATTGGACAAATAAATTACCACATTTAAATGCATTTATTTGCCCTTTAGTGGATACATAAATCACTGCATTTAAATGCATGTATTTGCCCTCTACTGGACACATAAATTACTGCATTTGAATGCATTTATTTGCCCTCTAGTGGACATATAAGTTGCTGCATTTATTTGCATTTATTTGCCCTCTAGTGGACATATAAGTTACTGCATCTAAATGCATTTATTTGCCCTCTAGTGGACATATAAGTTGCTGCATTTATTTGCATTTATTCGCCCTCTAGTGGACATATACGTTACTGCATTTAAATGCATTTATTTGCCCTCCAGTGAACATATAAGTTACTGCATTTATATGCATTTTTTTGCCCTCTAGTGGACACATAAATTACTGCATTTAATTGCATTTATTTGCCCTCTAGTGGACACATAAATTACTGCATTTGAATGCATTTATTTGCCCTCCAGTGAATATATAAGTTACTGCATTTATATGCATTTATTTGCCCTCTAGTGGACACATAAATTACTGCATTAGTATGCATTTATTTGCCCTCTAGTGGACACATAAATTACTGCATTTAAATGCGTGTATTTGCCCTCTAGTGGACACAAAAATTACTGCATTTATATGCATTTATTTGCCCTCTAGTGGACAAATAAATTACTGCATTTAATTGCATTTATTTGCCCTCTAGTGGACAAATAAATTACTGCATTTAATTGCATTTATTTGCCCTCTAGTGGACAAATAAATTACTGCATTTAAATGCGTTTATCTGCCCTCTAGTGGACACATAAATTACTGCATTTAATTGCATTTATTTGCCCTCTAGTGGACACAAAAATTACTGCATTTAAATGCGTTTATCTGCCCTCTAGTGGACACATAAATTACTGCATTTGAATGCATTTAATTGCCCTCTAGTGGACACATAAATTACTGCATTTAATTGCATTTATTTGCCCTCTAGTGGACACATAAATTACTGCATTTGAATGCATTTATTTGCCCTCCAGTGAACATATTAGTTACTGCATTTATATGCATTTTTTTGCCCTCTAGTGGACACATAAATTACTGCATTTAATTGCATTTATTTGCCCTCTAGTGGACACATAAATTACTGCATTTGAATGCATTTATTTGCCCTCCAGTGAACATATAAGTTACTGCATTTATATGCATTTATTTGCCCTCTAGTGGACACATAAATTACTGCATTAGTATGCATTTATTTGCCCTCTAGTGGACACATAAATTACTGCATTTAAATGCGTGTATTTGCCCTCTAGTGGACACAAAAATTACTGCATTTATATGCATTTCTTTGCCCTCTAGTGGACAAATAAATTACTGCATTTAATTGCATTTATTTGCCCTCTAGTGGACAAATAAATTACTGCATTTAATTGCATTTATTTGCCCTCTAGTGGACAAATAAATTACTGCATTTAAATGCGTTTATTTGCCCTCTAGTGGACACATAAATTACTGCATTTAAATGCGTTTATTTGCCCTCTAGTGGACAAATAAATTACTGCATTTAATTGCATTTATTTGCCCTCTAGTGGACAAATAAATTACTGCATTTAATTGCATTATTTGCCCTCTAGTGGACAAATAAATTACTGCATTTAAATGCGTTTATTTGCCCTGTAGTGGACACATAAATTACTGCATTTAAATGCATTTATTTGCCCTCTAGTGGACACATAAATTACTGCATTTATATGCATTTATTTGCCCTCTAGTGGACAAATAAATTACTGCATTTAATTGCATTTATTTGCCCTCTAGTGGACATATAAGTTGCTGCATTTATTTGCATTTATTCGCCCTCTAGTGGACATATACGTTACTGCATTTAATTGCATTTATTTGCCCTCTAGTGGACAAATAAATTACTGCATTTAATTGCATTTATTTGCCCTCTAGTGGACAAATAAATTACTGCATTTAAATGCGTTTATCTGCCCTCTAGTGGACACATAAATTACTGCATTTAATTGCATTTATTTGCCCTCTAGTGGACACAAAAATTACTGCATTTAAATGCGTTTATATGCCCTCTAGTGGACACATAAATTACTGCATTTGAATGCATTTAATTGCCCTCTAGTGGACACATAAATTACTGCATTTAATTGCATTTATTTGCCCTCTAGTGGACACATAAATTACTGCATTTGAATGCATTTATTTGCCCTCCAGTGAACATATAAGTTACTGCATTTATATGCATTTTTTTGCCCTCTAGTGGACACATAAATTACTGCATTTAATTGCATTTATTTGCCCTCTAGTGGACACATAAATTACTGCATTTGAATGCATTTATTTGCCCTCCAGTTAACATATAAGTTACTGCATTTATATGCATTTATTTGCCCTCTAGTGGACACATAAATTACTGCATTAGTATGCATTTATTTGCCCTCTAGTGGACCCAAAAATTACTGCATTTATATGCATTTATTTGCCCTCTAGTGGACCCAAAAATTACTGCATTTATATGCATTTATTTGCCCTCTAGTGGACACATAAATTACTGCATTTAATTGCATTTATTTGCCCTCTAGTGGACACATAAATTACTGCATTTGAATGCATTTATTTGCCCTCCAGTTAACATATAAGTTACTGCATTTATATGCATTTATTTGCCCTCTAGTGGACACATAAATTACTGCATTAGTATGCATTTATTTGCCCTCTAGTGGACACATAAATTACTGCATTTAAATGCGTGTATTTGCCCTCTAGTGGACACAAAAATTACTGCATTTATATGCATTTATTTGCCCTCTAGTGGACAAATAAATTACTGCATTTAATTGCATTTATTTGCTCTCTAGTGGACAAATAAATTACTGCATTTAAATGCGTTTATTTGCCCTCTAGTGGACACATAAATTACTGCATTTAAATGCGTTTATCTGCCCTCTAGTGGACACATAAATTACTGCATTTGAATGCATTTAATTGCCCTCTAGTGGACACATAAATTACTGCATCTAAATGCATGCATTTGCCCTCTAGTGGACACATAAATTACTGCATTTGAATGCATTTATTTGCACTCTATTGGACAAATAAATTACCACATTTAAATGCATTTATTTGCCCTCTAGTGGATACATAAATCACTGCATTTAAATGCATGTATTTGCCCTCTACTGGACACATAAATTACTGCATTTGAATGCATTTAATTGCCCTCTAGTGGACAAATAAGTTACTGCATTTAAATGCATTTATTTGCACTCTATTGGACAAATAAATTACCACATTTAAATGCATTTATTTGCCCTCTAGTGGATACATAAATCACTGCATTTAAATGCATGTATTTGCCCTCTACTGGACACATAAATTACTGCATTTGAATGCATTTATTTGCCCTCTAGTGGACATATAAGTTGCTGCATTTATTTGCATTTATTTGCCCTCTAGTGGACATATAAGTTACTGCATTTAATTGCATTTATTTGCCCTCTAGTGGACACATAAATTACTGCATTTATTTGCATTTATTTGCCCTCTAGTGGACATATAAGTTACTGCATTTAATTGCATTTATTTGCCCTCTAGTGGACACATAAATTCCTGCATCTAAATGCATTTATTTGCCCTCTAGTGGACATATAAGTTGCTGCATTTATTTGCATTTATTCGCCCTCTAGTGGACATATACGTTACTGCATTTAAATGCATTTATTTGCCCTCCAGTGAACATATAAGTTACTGCATTTATATGCATTTTTTTGCCCTCTAGTGGACACATAAATTACTGCATTTAATTGCATTTATTTGCCCTCTAGTGGACACATAAATTACTGCATTTGAATGCATTTATTTGCCCTCCAGTGAACATATAAGTTACTGCATTTATATGCATTTATTTGCCCTCTAGTGGACACATAAATTACTGCATTAGTATGCATTTATTTGCCCTCTAGTGGACACATAAATTACTGCATTTAAATGCGTGTATTTGCCCTCTAGTGGACACAAAAATTACTGCATTTATATGCATTTATTTGCCCTCTAGTGGACAAATAAATTACTGCATTTAATTGCATTTATTTGCCCTCTAGTGGACAAATAAATTACTGCATTTAATTGCATTTATTTGCCCTCTAGTGGACAAATAAATTACTGCATTTAAATGCGTTTATCTGCCCTCTAGTGGACACATAAATTACTGCATTTAATTGCATTTATTTGCCCTCTAGTGGACACAAAAATTACTGCATTTAAATGCGTTTATCTGCCCTCTAGTGGACACATAAATTACTGCATTTGAATGCATTTAATTGCCCTCTAGTGGACACATAAATTACTGCATTTAATTGCATTTATTTGCCCTCTAGTGGACACATAAATTACTGCATTTGAATGCATTTATTTGCCCTCCAGTGAACATATTAGTTACTGCATTTATATGCATTTTTTTGCCCTCTAGTGGACACATAAATTACTGCATTTAATTGCATTTATTTGCCCTCTAGTGGACACATAAATTACTGCATTTGAATGCATTTATTTGCCCTCCAGTGAACATATAAGTTACTGCATTTATATGCATTTATTTGCCCTCTAGTGGACACATAAATTACTGCATTAGTATGCATTTATTTGCCCTCTAGTGGACACATAAATTACTGCATTTAAATGCGTGTATTTGCCCTCTAGTGGACACAAAAATTACTGCATTTATATGCATTTCTTTGCCCTCTAGTGGACAAATAAATTACTGCATTTAATTGCATTTATTTGCCCTCTAGTGGACAAATAAATTACTGCATTTAATTGCATTTATTTGCCCTCTAGTGGACAAATAAATTACTGCATTTAAATGCGTTTATTTGCCCTCTAGTGGACACATAAATTACTGCATTTAAATGCGTTTATTTGCCCTCTAGTGGACAAATAAATTACTGCATTTAATTGCATTTATTTGCCCTCTAGTGGACAAATAAATTACTGCATTTAATTGCATTATTTGCCCTCTAGTGGACAAATAAATTACTGCATTTAAATGCGTTTATTTGCCCTGTAGTGGACACATAAATTACTGCATTTAAATGCATTTATTTGCCCTCTAGTGGACACATAAATTACTGCATTTATATGCATTTATTTGCCCTCTAGTGGACAAATAAATTACTGCATTTAATTGCATTTATTTGCCCTCTAGTGGACATATAAGTTGCTGCATTTATTTGCATTTATTTGCCCTCTAGTGGACATATACGTTACTGCATTTAAATGCATTTATTTGCCCTCCAGTGAACATATAAGTTACTGCATTTATATGCATTTTTTTGCCCTCTAGTGGACACATAAATTACTGCATTTAATTGCATTTATTTGCCCTCTAGTGGACACATAAATTACTGCATTTGAATGCATTTATTTGCCCTCCAGTGAACATATAAGTTACTGCATTTATATGCATTTATTTGCCCTCTAGTGGACACATAAATTACTGCATTAGAATGCATTTATTTGCCCTCTAGTGGACACATAAATTACTGCATTTAAATGCGTGTATTTGCCCTCTAGTGGACACAAAAATTACTGCATTTATATGCATTTATTTGCCCTCTAGTGGACAAATAAATTACTGCATTTAATTGCATTTATTTGCCCTCTAGTGGACAAATAAATTACTGCATTTAATTGCATTTATTTGCCCTCTAGTGGACAAATAAATTACTGCATTTAAATGCGTTTATCTGCCCTCTAGTGGACACATAAATTACTGCATTTAATTGCATTTATTTGCCCTCTAGTGGACACAAAAATTACTGCATTTAAATGCGTTTATATGCCCTCTAGTGGACACATAAATTACTGCATTTGAATGCATTTAATTGCCCTCTAGTGGACACATAAATTACTGCATTTAATTGCATTTATTTGCCCTCTAGTGGACACATAAATTACTGCATTTGAATGCATTTATTTGCCCTCCAGTGAACATATAAGTTACTGCATTTATATGCATTTTTTTGCCCTCTAGTGGACACATAAATTACTGCATTTAATTGCATTTATTTGCCCTCTAGTGGACACATAAATTACTGCATTTGAATGCATTTATTTGCCCTCCAGTTAACATATAAGTTACTGCATTTATATGCATTTATTTGCCCTCTAGTGGACACATAAATTACTGCATTAGTATGCATTTATTTGCCCTCTAGTGGACACATAAATTACTGCATTTAAATGCGTGTATTTGCCCTCTAGTGGACCCAAAAATTACTGCATTTATATGCATTTATTTGCCCTCTAGTGGACACATAAATTACTGCATTTAATTGCATTTATTTGCCCTCTAGTGGACACATAAATTACTGCATTTGAATGCATTTATTTGCCCTCCAGTTAACATATAAGTTACTGCATTTATATGCATTTATTTGCCCTCTAGTGGACACATAAATTACTGCATTAGTATGCATTTATTTGCCCTCTAGTGGACACATAAATTACTGCATTTAAATGCGTGTATTTGCCCTCTAGTGGACACAAAAATTACTGCATTTATATGCATTTATTTGCCCTCTAGTGGACAAATAAATTACTGCATTTAATTGCATTTATTTGCCCTCTAGTGGACAAATAAATTACTGCATTTAAATGCGTTTATTTGCCCTCTAGTGGACACATAAATTACTGCATTTAAATGCGTTTATCTGCCCTCTAGTGGACACATAAATTACTGCATTTGAATGCATTTAATTGCCCTCTAGTGGACACATAAATTACTGCATCTAAATGCATGCATTTGCCCTCTAGTGGACACATAAATTACTGCATTTGAATGCATTTATTTGCCCTCTAGTGGACAAATAAATTACTGCATTTGAATGCATTTATTTGCCCTCTAGTGGACAAATAAATTACTGCATTTAATTGCATTTATTTGCCCTCTAGTGGACAAATAAATGACTGCATTTAAATGCGTTTATTTGCCCTCTAGTGGACACATAAATTACTGCATTTAAATGCATTTATTTGCCCTCTAGTGGACACATAAATTACTGCATTTATATGCATTTATTTGCCCTCTAGTGGACAAATAAATTACTGCATTTAATTGCATTTATTTGCCCTCTAGTGGACAAATAAATTACTGCATTTAATTGCATTTATTTGCCCTCTAGTGGACAAATAAATTACTGCATTTAAATGCGTTTATTTGCCCTCTAGTGGACACATAAATTACTGCATTTAAATGCGTTTATCTGCCCTCTAGTGGACACATAAATTACTGCATTTGAATGCATTTAATTGCCCTCTAGTGGACACATAAATTACTGCATCTAAATGCATGCATTTGCCCTCTAGTGGACACATAAATTACTGCATTTGAATGCATTTATTTGCCCTCTAGTGGACAAATACATTACTGCATTTGAATGCATTTATTTGCCCTCTAGTGGACAAATAAATTACTGCATTTAATTGCATTTATTTGCCCTCTAGTGGACAAATAAATGACTGCATTTAAATGCGTTTATTTGCCCTCTAGTGGACACATAAATTACTGCATTTAAATGCATTTATTTGCCCTCTAGTGCAGTGATTCTTAACCATAGGGCCGCGGCCCAACGTTGGGCCGCGAGCGCCATCTAGAGGGCCGCGAAAAAAAATTCAGTTTTGTAAGTGTGGGCCGCGAGGGCCGCGGGACTGCATAGCAACTCCCGACCAAATGAGGAGAAGACACTCAGCTAGCTGTACGTGTAATAGTAAGAGAAATGGTGTGTATTTACAGAAAAAATCCTTTATTTTGCACAGAGTAGGTTTAGATCCACCAGGATCAGGGATTCTACGGTGTAGGCTCTGCGTCGATTTACGCGGAACCATAATTCAGGCTTAATGCGGACGTAATTGAAGCCACCATGAGAAGGGGGAAGGGAGGCGTGATTTGCCAGCGATTGCGGACCGTCCGCCCCAGGTGTCCGCCGCGGACGGCGAGACCTGGGGCTCGCTGCCGAGAAGGAGACGAGACTCCCGGGGGAGCTGCCCCGCAGAGGCGGGCCGGAGAGCGGGAGGAGCCGGCCGACTGAGCGGGAGCCGACGCGTCCCAGCGGCCGCGGAGCCCGCTGCCGGCTCCGTCGTTACTGCTGAAGGATGGTAGATGCGTGGGCTGAAGTGTCTGCTGGACTGGACTGTTGTTGCAAAAGCATCGGAAAGTGACTGGGCTGCAGCGCGGAGAGCTGCGGGCGCAGCTGATCAGGCTCGGATGAAGCCCGACACGCTGAGTCCTGACAACTGATTAATTTAATATCTTAAATAAATAAAATCTTAAAACACCCATGTTTTATGTCCAGATACAGCTGTGAGGCAGCTTTCTCCACAATGAACATAATTAAAACTAAATATCGTTCCAGGTTCACCAATGAGCACCTTCACATGTGTATGAGAACCTGACACCATCCAGCCCAGATTTAAAGTCCTGACAGGAGAAATTAGAGCTCAGTTCTCTCACTGAACGACAGA
>NW_026906595.1:0-9000 GCF_033807715.1 Cololabis saira | reverse complement strand
GCCACTCTCCACCCTGCCTGCCTTATAAGGCAGAGTTGGACAGCAGCGAGGGGTCGGAGGAGCAGCTGGTGGCTGATGCTGTGGGAGAAGGTGCTTCTGCACGTGTGTGGCGGTGATCTGGGTGATCTGGAGTGAATAAAAGGGTTCTACACTAAACTCCGTGTCCTCTCCATCCTGTCGGTCGGGCCCCGTGGCACTTACACTGCTACACAGATAAATAGATAAATAAATACCGGTTATTTTCTCTTGGTTCTGTCCCGTTTTAATCAGCAAAGTTGCTGCCGTGTTAAAAGACACTGTTAGGAAAGGATCTATTTAGGTACAAACATGTACATCATTTACAGTTCAAAATCCTTCTGTACATGTAGTAAATATCTAATCTAACAACATAAATATCTGTGGCTTGCATATCTTTTTTTTTTTAAATAGAGTGGATGCGGCTTATATGCAGGTGCTGCTTATAGTCCAGAAAATACGGTAGTTTAATATTCATCTGCTGGGGTAAGTTACTGGTGTAACTACTACTCCTGGTCCCTGCCCACAGCTGAATTTTGGGGTTAAGTTTGTTTTGTTCCATTATCCTTTTCTTACTTTGTTTTGTTTGTATTATAGTTGGTTTCATTTATTTTTTTTAAATTAGTTATTGGGTTTATTTTCCTGTGTGTGTGTGTGTGTGTGTGTGTGTGTGTGTGTGCGTGCGTGCGTGCGTGCGTGCGTGCGTGCGTGCGTGCGTGCGTGCGTGCGTGCGTGCGTGCGTGCGTGCGTGCGTGCGTGCGTGCGAAGTTCCATACGAGTCATAATGCGTGCGCAGCTGTCGACTGAGCGTGTCACTCGCGCGTGCTTTGACGCCTGTGCAGCAAAGCAACGGGTAACATGTAATGTAGTTTCCCCATTGATCTATAACGGTCACGCGTGTACGCGCACGTTCATGCGTAATGACTGCTGCACACGCGTGATCACAGTACGCGTAGTGACTACGTGTAACATTTACACGTTTTTTGCGAACGCACGCATGAACGCACGCATGAAGATGATAGAACATTTTTGTTACACGTGCGTGCGTGTGTGCATTGTTACGTACACAGACTACATCACGCGTAACAAGAAGCTGCGTGCTACACTAACAGCGTGTGCACGCCTGTCTGTCACTGTTAGAAGATTTCTTTTACGCGGTCACACACACGTGCGTTCGCATTCTCTGACTGTTCGCAACCAGAAGTACATTTCCACAGTGCGCAACAGACGCATCACTTGAGCGTGTCGTGTAGTTTCTCTGTGTTCCATTTTCATCCAGTATATGGCGCTATCGAGTCAATAATAGGCACAACTGTCCTTAAATGAATAAAGAAAGAAAGTAAGACAGCTTCCTTTGCTGGGCCAGAGAAGCGTAGGTAGCGTGCAGTAGCACATGGTTACTTAATATGCAGAATGACATCATTCTGCATTCTGCACTGCGGGAAGTAGGGGTGCTGGGGGTGCGGCTCCCCCAGCTCCCGCCCCCCCTCCAGACAGGAGGGAGGGATGATGGAAAAATAAAATAAAATAAAACCTGTCACATTATTCAAATAAATAAAAAGTTGGCGTAGGCTACTGTATTTTATAGTTATGACGGGCTGTTATGACGGGCTGCTGTGCCAGTGTGCCACTGTATAGGCCTAGCCAGGGCTTAATTTGAGGGGGAGCAAGCCGGAGCGCGCTCCGGCAAACCTGTAACAAATATATACTTTTACGCACCGCTGTGCGCTCATATCAATTCCAAAAAACACAATAAACAGCACAATGGCATAATGGTAAACGTTATACAAGTAGTACATCTATGTGGCCTAAAAAGTACAGTTGGGTTGCTTAATGTTTCCCACACAGCGCATCTGTGTGTGTGTGCTGTTGTTTTTTCGTTCCATGCGTAAAAGCCAAAAGCGCACTGGAGATGGGCAATCTCCAGCTATGTGTGTGTGTGTGTGTGTGTGTGTGTGTGTGTGTGTGTGTGTGTGTGTGTGTGTGTGTGTGTGTGTGTGTGACATCTACTGCCAATCCAGGAAGCAAGAACACATGGAGGCACACATCAAGTATTGGAAATCTGCAACAAAAACCACAAACGAAACACAAAACCGACACGGAGCCGACCAAAACATGAGCAGCAATCGACCAAAACCTCGAGATCCGATCACAGTCTAAGCTAAGCTACCGCTAACTAACCCCAAAAACTACAGAGCAAGCATGCAGGTGAACAAGCCAGTGTATACGTCTATGTGTGCGTATACGTGCGTGTGTATGTACATGTCTGTGTGGCTATGTGTGTGTGTGTGCACAATGTGGAAATTATTTCTCTGCATTCAACCCATTGCAAGTCAAACTAGGAGCAGTGGTCTCCCATGCAATGGCCCGGCGACCGGGGAGCGATAAGGGTTAAGTACCCTGCAAAGTGTTGACCCTCCTCTGTAGCCACTAGGCTACCACCCCAAAAGGCAACTGTCAGAAGTGGGATTCGAACCCACGCCTACAGAGGAGACTGCGACCTGAACGCAGCGCCTTAGACCGCTCGGCCATCCTGACTGTATGCATTAACTAGGGCTGTCAATTTTTTTTTTTTTTTTTTTCTTTTAACCTTGTATGCACACATATTAATGGTTGATACCATGCCGGTAAAACCTAAGGCATATATATGTGCATTATTACTATATTTAGTATATATACATATATATACGCATACATACGCATACACATACATATATATACACATACAAACCCAGTGAGTTTTTTTTTTTTTGGGGTGGGGGTGGGGGGTGGGGGAGGTGACATCTACTGCCAATCCAGGAAGCAAGAACACATGGAGGCACACATCAAGTATTGGAAATCTGCAACAAAAACCACAAATGAAACACAAAACCGACACGGAGCCGACCAAAACATGAGCAGCAATCGACCAAAACCTCGAGATCCGATCACAGTCTAAGCTAAGCTACCGCTAACTAACCCCAAAAACTACAGAGCAAGCATGCAGGTGAACAAGCCAGTGTATACGTCTATGTGTGCGTATACGTGCGTGTGTATGTACATGTCTGTGTGGCTATGTGTGTGTGTGTGCACAATGTGGAAATTATTTCTCTGCATTCAACCCATTGCAAGTCAAACTAGGAGCAGTGGTCTCCCATGCAATGGCCCGGCGACCGGGGAGCGATAAGGGTTAAGGACCTTGCAAAGTGTTGACCCTCCTCTGTAGCCACTAGGCTACCACCCCAAAAGGTAACTGTCAGAAGTGGGATTCGAACCCACGCCTCCAGAGGAGACTGCGACCTGAACGCAGCGCCTTAGACCGCTCGGCCATCCTGACTGTAAGCATTAACTAGGGCTGTCAATTTTTTTTTTTTTTTTTTTTTTTTTTTTAACCTTGTCTGTACACATATTAATGGTTGATACCATGCCGGTAAAACCTAAGGCATATATATGTGCATTATTACTATATTTAGTATATATACATATATATACGCATACATACGCATACACATACATATATATACACATACAAACCCAGTGAGTTTTTTTTTGTTTGGGGTGGGGGTGGGGGGTGGGGGAGGTGACATCTACTGCCAATCCAGGAAGCAAGAACACATGGAGGCACACATCAAGTATTGGAAATCTGCAACAAAAACCACAAATGAAACACAAAACCGACACGGAGCCGACCAAAACATGAGCAGCAATCGACCAAAACCTCGAGATCCGATCACAGTCTAAGCTAAGCTACCGCTAACTAACCCCAAAAACTACAGAGCAAGCATGCAGGTGAACAAGCCAGTGTATACGTCTATGTGTGCGTATACGTGCGTGTGTATGTACATGTCTGTGTGGCTATGTGTGTGTGTGTGCACAATGTGGAAATTATTTCTCTGCATTCAACCCATTGCAAGTCAAACTAGGAGCAGTGGTCTCCCATGCAATGGCCCGGCGACCGGGGAGCGATAAGGGTTAAGGACCTTGCAAAGTGTTGACCCTCCTCTGTAGCCACTAGGCTACCACCCCAAAAGGTAACTGTCAGAAGTGGGATTCGAACCCACGCCTCCAGAGGAGACTGCGACCTGAACGCAGCGCCTTAGACCGCTCGGCCATCCTGACTGTAAGCATTAACTAGGGCTGTCAATTTTTTTTTTTTTTTTTTTTTTTTTTTTTTTTTTTTTTTTTTAACCTTGTCTGCACACATATTAATGGTTGATACCATGCCGGTAAAACCTAAGGCATATATATGTGCATTATTACTATATTTAGTATATATACATATATATACGCATACATACGCATACACATACATATTTATACACATACAAACCCAGTGAGTTTTTTTTTTTTGGGGGTGGGGGGTGGGGGAGGTGACATCTACTGCCAATCCAGGAAGCAAGAACACATGGAGGCACACATCAAGTATTGGAAATTTGCAACAAAAACCACAAACGAAACACAAAACCGACACGGAGCCGACCAAAACATGAGCAGCAATCGACCAAAACCTCGAGATCCGATCACAGTCTAAGCTAAGCTACCGCTAACTAACCCCAAAAACTACAGAGCAAGCATGCAGGTGAACAAGCCAGTGTATACGTCTATGTGTGCGTATACGTGCGTGTGTATGTACATGTCTGTGTGGCTATGTGTGTGTGTGTGCACAATGTGGAAATTATTTCTCTGCATTCAACCCATTGCAAGTCAAACTAGGAGCAGTGGTCTCCCATGCAATGGCCCGGCGACCGGGGAGCGATAAGGGTTAAGTACCCTGCAAAGTGTTGACCCTCCTCTGTAGCCACTAGGCTACCACCCCAAAAGGCAACTGTCAGAAGTGGGATTCGAACCCACGCCTACAGAGGAGACTGCGACCTGAACGCAGCGCCTTAGACCGCTCGGCCATCCTGACTGTATGCATTAACTAGGGCTGTCAATTTTTTTTTTTTTTTTTTTTTTTTTTTTTTTCTTTTAACCTTGTATGCACACATATTAATGGTTGATACCATGCCGGTAAAACCTAAGGCATATATATGTGCATTATTACTATATTTAGTATATATACATATATATACGCATACATACGCATACACATACATATATATACACATACAAGCCCAGTGAGTTTTTTTTTTTGGGGTGGGGGTGGGGGGTGGGGGAGGTGACATCTACTGCCAATCCAGGAAGCAAGAACACATGGAGGCACACATCAAGTATTGGAAATCTGCAACAAAAACCACAAATGAAACACAAAACCGACACGGAGCCGACCAAAACATGAGCAGCAATCGACCAAAACCTCGAGATCCGATCACAGTCTAAGCTAAGCTACCGCTAACTAACCCCAAAAACTACAGAGCAAGCATGCAGGTGAACAAGCCAGTGTATACGTCTATGTGTGCGTATACGTGCGTGTGTATGTACATGTCTGTGTGGCCATGTGTGTGTGTGTGCACAATGTGGAAATTATTTCTCTGCATTCAACCCATTGCAAGTCAAACTAGGAGCAGTGGTCTCCCATGCAATGGCCCGGCGACCGGGGAGCGATAAGGGTTAAGGACCTTGCAAAGTGTTGACCCTCCTCTGTAGCCACTAGGCTACCACCCCAAAAGGCAACTGTCAGAAGTGGGATTCGAACCCACGCCTCCAGAGGAGACTGCGACCTGAACGCAGCGCCTTAGACCGCTCGGCCATCCTGACTGTATGCATTAACTAGGGCTGTCAATTATTATTTTTTTTTTTTTTCTTTTTTTTTTAACCTTGTCTGCACACATATTAATGGTTGATACCATGCCGGTAAAACCTAAGGCATATATATGTGCATTATTACTATATTTAGTATATATACATATATATACGCATACATACGCATACACATACATATATATACACATACAAACGCAGTGAGTTTTTTTTTTTTTGGGGTGGGGGTGGGGGGTGGGGGAGGTGACATCTACTGCCAATCCAGGAAGCAAGAACACATGGAGGCACACATCAAGTATTGGAAATCTGCAACAAAAACCACAAACGAAACACAAAACCGACACGGAGCCGACCAAAACATGAGCAGCAATCGACCAAAACCTCGAGATCCGATCACAGTCTAAGCTAAGCTACCGCTAACTAACCCCAAAAACTACAGAGCAAGCATGCAGGTGAACAAGCCAGTGTATACGTCTATGTGTGCGTATACGTGCGTGTGTATGTACATGTCTGTGTGGCCATGTGTGTGTGTGTGCACAATGTGGAAATTATTTCTCTGCATTCAACCCATTGCAAGTCAAACTAGGAGCAGTGGTCTCCCATGCAATGGCCCGGCGACCGGGGAGCGATAAGGGTTAAGGACCTTGCAAAGTGTTGACCCTCCTCTGTAGCCACTAGGCTACCACCCCAAAAGGCAACTGTCAGAAGTGGGATTCGAACCCACGCCTCCAGAGGAGACTGCGACCTGAACGCAGCGCCTTAGACTGCTCGGCCATCCTGACTGTATGCATTAACTAGGGCTGTCAATTTTTTTTTTTTTTTTTTTTTTTTTTTTAACCTTGTCTGCACACATATTAATGGTTGATACCATGCCGGTAAAACCTAAGGCATATATATGTGCATTATTACTATATATAGTATATATTCATATATATACGCATACATACGCATACACATACATATATATACACATACAAACGCAGTGAGTTTTTTTTTTTTTTGGGGTGGGGGTGGGGGGTGGGGGAGGTGACATCTACTGCCAATCCAGGAAGCAAGAACACATGGAGGCACACATCAAGTATTGGAAATCTGCAACAAAAACCACAAACGAAACACAAAACCGACACGGAGCCGACCAAAACATGAGCAGCAATGGACCAAAACCTCGAGATCCGATCACAGTCTAAGCTAAGCTACCGCTAACTAACCCCAAAAACTACAGAGCAAGCATGCAGGTGAACAAGCCAGTGTATACGTCTATGTGTGGGTATACGTGCGTGTGTATGTACATGACTGTGTGGCTATGTGTGTGTGTGTGCACAATGTGGAAATTATTTCTCTGCATTCAACCCATTGCAAGTCAAACTAGGAGCAGTGGTCTCCCATGCAATGGCCCGGCGACCGGGGAGCGATAAGGGTTAAGGACCTTGCAAAGTGTTGACCCTCCTCTGTAGCCACTAGGCTACCACCCCAAAAGGCAACTGTCAGAAGTGGGATTCGAACCCACGCCTCCAGAGGAGACTGCGACCTGAACGCAGCCCCTTAGACCGCTCGGCCATCCTGACTGTATGCATTAACTAGGGCTGTCAATTTTTTTTTTTTTTTTTTTTCTTTTTTTTTTAACCTTGTCTGCACACATATTAATGGTTGATACCATGCCGGTAAAACCTAAGGCATATATATGTGCATTATTACTATATTTAGTATATATACATATATATACGCATACATACGCATACACATACATATATATACACATACAAACGCAGTGAGTTTTTTTTTTTTTGGGGTGGGGGTGGGGGGTGGGGGAGGTGACATCTACTGCCAATCCAGGAAGCAAGAACACATGGAGGCACACATCAAGTATTGGAAATCTGCAACAAAAACCACAAACGAAACACAAAACCGACACGGAGCCGACCAAAACATGAGCAGCAATCGACCAAAACCTCGAGATCCGATCACAGTCTAAGCTAAGCTACCGCTAACTAACCCCAAAAACTACAGAGCAAGCATGCAGGTGAACAAGCCAGTGTATACGTCTATGTGTGCGTATACGTGCGTGTGTATGTACATGTCTGTTTGGCCATGTGTGTGTGTGTGCACAATGTGGAAATTATTTCTCTGCATTCAACCCATTGCAAGTCAAACTAGGAGCAGTGGTCTCCCATGCAATGGCCCGGCGACCGGGGAGCGATAAGGGTTAAGGACCTTGCAAAGTGTTGACCCTCCTCTGTAGCCACTAGGCTACCACCCCAAAAGGCAACTGTCAGAAGTGGGATTCGAACCCACGCCTCCAGAGGAGACTGCGACCTGAACGCAGCGCCTTAGACCGCTCGGCCATCCTGACTGTATGCATTAACTAGGGCTGTCAATTTTTTTTTTTTTTTTTTTTTTTTTTTTTTTTTTTTTTAACCTTGTCTGCACACATTAATGGTTGATACCATGCCGGTAAAACCTAAGGCATATATATGTGCATTATTACTATATATAGTATATATTCATATATATACGCATACATACGCATACACATACATATATATACACATACAAACGCAGTGAGTTTTTTTTTTTTTTGGGGTGGGGGTGGGGGGTGGGGGAGTTGACATCTACTGCCAATCCAGGAAGCAAGAACACATGGAGGCACACATCAAGTATTGGAAATCTGCAACAAAAACCACAAACGAAACACAAAACCGACACGGAGCCGACCAAAACAATAGCAGCAATCGACCAAAACCTCGAGATCCGATCACAGTCTAAGCTAAGCTACCGCTAACTAACCCCAAAAACTACAGAGCAAGCATGCAGGTGAACAACCCAGTGTATACGTCTATGTGTGCGTATACGTGCGTGTGTGGCTATGTGTGTGTGTGTGCACAATGTGGAAATTATTTCTCTGCATTCAACCCATTGCAAGTCAAACTAGGAGCAGTGGTCTCCCATGCAATGGCCCGGCGACCGGGGAGCGATAAGGGTTAAGGACCTTGCAAAGTGTTGACCCTCCTCTGTAGCCACTAGGCTACCACCCCAAAAGGCAACTGTCAGAAGTGGGATTCGAACCCACGCCTCCAGAGGAGACTGCGACCTGAACGCAGCGCCTTAGACCGCTCGGCCATCCTGACTGTATGCATTAACTAGGGCTGTCAAATTTTTTTTTTTTTTTTTTTCTTTTTTTTTTAACCTTGTCTGCACACATATTAATGGTTGATACCATGCCGGTAAAACCTAAGGCATATATATGTGCATTATTACTATATTTAGTATATATACATATATATACGCATACATACGCATACACATACA
>NW_026906594.1:0-9000 GCF_033807715.1 Cololabis saira | reverse complement strand
CTATGCTACAATCTATGCTACAATCTATGCTACAATCTATGCTATAATCTATGCTATAATCTACGCTACAATCCATGCTACAATCTATGCTACAATCTATGCTACAATCTATGCTACAATCTATGCTACAATCTATGCTACAATCTATGCTACAATCCATGCTATAATCTACGCTACAATCCATGCTACAATCCATACTACAATCTATGCTACAATCCATGCTACAATCTATGCTACAATCCATGCTACAATCCATGCTACAATCTACGCTACAATCTATGCTACAATCTATGCTATAATCTATGCTATAATCTACGCTACAATCCATGCTACAATCTACGCTACAATCTATGCTACAATCCATGCTACAATCCATGCTTCAATCTACGCTACAATCTACGCTACAATCCATGCTACAATCTACGCTACAATACATGCTACAATCCATGCTACAATCCATGCTACAATCCATGATACAATCTACGCTACAATCCATGCTACAATCCATCCTACAATCCATGCTACAATCTATGCTACAATCCATGCTACAATCCATGCTACAATCCATGCTACAATCTACGCTACAACCCATGCTACAATCTACGCTACAATCCATGCTACAATCTACGCTACAATACATGCTACAATCCATGCTACAATCCATGCTACAATCCATGCTACAATCTACGCTACAATCCATGCTACAATCCATCCTACAATCCATGCTACAATCTATGCTACAATCCATGCTACAATCCATGCTACAATCCATGCTACAATCTACGCTACAACCCATGCTACAATCTATGGTACAATCTATGCTACAATCTACGCTACAATCCATGCTACAATCCATGCTACAATCTACACTACAATCTATGCTACAATCCATGCTACAACCCATGCTACAATCTACGCTACAATCCATGCTACAATCTACGCTACAACCCATGCTACAATATACGCTACAATCCATGCTACAATCTATGCTACAATCCATGCTACAATTTATGCTACAATCCACGCTACAATCTACGCTACAATCTACGCTACAATCTATGCTACAGTCTATGCTACAATCCATGCTACAATTTACGCTACAATCCACGCTACAATCTATGCTATAATCTACGCTACAATCTATGCTACAATCTATGCTACAATCTATGCTATAATCTATGCTACAATCCATGCTACAATCTATGCTACAATCCATGCTACAATCTACGCTACAACCCATGCTACAATCTATGCTACAATCCATGCTACAATCTATGCTACAATCCATGCTACAATTAACGCTACAATCCACGCTACAATATATGCTATAATCTACGCTACAATCTATGCTACAATCTATGCTACAATCTATGCTACAATCTATGCTACAATCCATGCTACAATCTATGCTACAATCCATGCTACAATTAACGCTACAATCCACGCTACAATATATGCTATAATCTACGCTACAATCTATGCTACAATCTATGCTACAATCTATGCTACAATCTATGCTACAATCCATGCTACAATCCATGCTACAATCCATGCTACAATCTATGCTACAATCCATGCAACAATCTATGCTACAATCTATGCTACAATCTATGCTTTAATCTACGCTACAATCTATGCTACAATCCATGCTACAATCTATGCTACAATCCATGCTATAATCTACGCTACAATCTATGCTACAATCCATGCTACAATCTATGCTATAATCTACGCTACAATCCATGCTACAATCTATGCTATAATCTATGCTATAATCTACGCTACAATCTATGCTATAATCTATGCTATAATCTATGCTACAATCCATGCTACAATCTACGCTACAATCTATGCTACAATCCATGCTACAATCTATGCTATAATCTATGCTATAATCTACGCTACAATCCATGCTACAATCCATGCTACAATCTATGCTACAATCCATGCTACAATCTATGCTACAATCCATGCTACAATCCATGCTACAATCTACGCTACAATCTATGCTACAATCTATGCTATAATCTATGCTATAATCTACGCTACAATCCATGCTATAATCTATGCTACAATCTATGCTACAATCTATGCTACAATCTATGCTATAATCTATGCTATAATCTACGCTACAATCCATGCTACAATCTATGCTACAATCTATGCTACAATCTATGCTACAATCTATGCTACAATCTATGCTACAATCCATGCTATAACCTACGCTACAATCCATGCTACAATCCATGCTACAATCTATGCTACAATCCATGCTACAATCTATGCTACAATCCATGCTACAATCCATGCTACAATCTACGCTACAATCTATGCTACAATCTATGCTATAATCTATGCTATAATCTACGCTACAATCCATGCTATAATCTATGCTACAATCTATGCTACAATCTATGCTACAATCTATGCTATAATCTATGCTATAATCTACGCTACAATCCATGCTACAATCTATGCTACAATCTATGCTACAATCTATGCTACAATCTATGCTACAATCTATGCTACAATCCATGCTATAATCTACGCTACAATCTATGCTACAATCTATGCTACAATCTATGCTATAATCTATGCTATAATCTACGCTACAATCCATGCTACAATCTATGCTACAATCCATGCTACAATCTATGCTATAATCTATGCTATAATCTATGCTATAATCCATGCTACAATCTATGCTACAATCCATGGTATAATCTACGCTACAATCCATGCTACAATCTATGCTACAATCCATGGTATAATCTACGCTACAATCCATGCTACAATCTATGCTACAATCCATGGTATAATCTACGCTACAATCCATGCTACAATCTATGCTACAATCTATGCTACAATCTACGCTACAATCCATGCTACAATCCATGCTACAATCCATGCTACAATCCATGCTACAATCTACGCTACAATCTATGCTACAATCCATGCTACAACCCATGCTACAATCTACGCTACAATCCATGCTACAATCCATGCTACAATCCATGCTACAATCCATGCTACAATCTACGCTACAATCTATGCTACAATCCATGCTACAATCCATGCTTCAATCTACGCTACAATCTACGCTACAATCCATGCTACAATCTACGCTACAATACATGCTACAATCCATGCTACAATCCATGCTACAATCCATGCAACAATCTACGCTACAACCCATGCTACAATCTACGCTACAATCCATGCTACAATCTACGCTACAATACATGCTACAATCCATGCTACAATCCATGCTACAATCCATGCTACAATCTACGCTACAATCCATGCTACAATCCATGCTACAATCTACGCTACAACCCATGCTACAATCTATGGTACAATCTATGCTACAATCTACGCTACAATCCATGCTACAATCCATGCTACAATCTACACTACAATCTATGCTACAATCCATGCTACAACCCATGCTACAATCTACGCTACAATCCATGCTACAATCTACGCTACAACCCATGCTACAATATACGCTACAATCCATGCTACAATCTATGCTACAATCCATGCTACAATTTATGCTACAATCCACGCTACAATCTACGCTACAATCTACGCTACAATCTATGCTACAGTCTATGCTACAATCCATGCTACAATTTACGCTACAATCCACGCTACAATCTATGCTATAATCTACGCTACAATCTATGCTACAATCTATGCTACAATCTATGCTACAATCTATGCTATAATCTACGCTATAATCTATGCTATAATCTACGCTACAATCCATGCTACAATCTATGCTATAATCTATGCTATAATCTATGCTATAATCTACGCTACAATCCATGCTACAATCTATGCTATAATCTTTGCTACAATCCATGCTACAATCTATGCTACAATCCATGCTACAATCTACGCTACAACCCATGCTACAATCTATGCTACAATCCATGCTACAATCTATGCTACAATCCATGCTACAATTAACGCTACAATCCACGCTACAATATATGCTATAATCTACGCTACAATCTATGCTACAATCTATGCTACAATCTATGCTACAATCTATGCTACAATCTATGCTACAATCCATGCTACAATCCATGCTACAATCTATGCTACAATCTATGCTACAATCCATGCTACAATCTATGCTACAATCCATGCAACAATCTATGCTACAATCTATGCTACAATCTATGCTTTAATCTACGCTACAATCTATGCTACAATCCATGCTACAATCTATGCTACAATCCATGCTATAATCTACGCTACAATCTATGCTACAATCCATGCTACAATCTATGCTATAATCTACGCTACAATCCATGCTACAATCTATGCTATAATCTATGCTACAATCTACGCTACAATCTATGCTACAATCCATGCTACAACCCATGCTACAATCTACGCTACAATCCATGCTACAATCTACGCTACAATCTATGCTACAATCCATGCTACAATCCATGCTTCAATCTACGCTACAATCTACGCTACAATCCATGCTACAATCTACGCTACAATACATGCTACAATCCATGCTACAATCCATGCTACAATCCATGCAACAATCTACGCTACAACCCATGCTACAATCTACGCTACAATCCATGCTACAATCTACGCTACAATACATGCTACAATCCATGCTACAATCCATGCTACAATCCATGCTACAATCTACGCTACAATCCATGCTACAATCCATGCTACAATCTACGCTACAACCCATGCTACAATCTATGGTACAATCTATGCTACAATCTACGCTACAATCCATGCTACAATCCATGCTACAATCTACACTACAATCTATGCTACAATCCATGCTACAACCCATGCTACAATCTACGCTACAATCCATGCTACAATCTACGCTACAACCCATGCTACAATATACGCTACAATCCATGCTACAATCTATGCTACAATCCATGCTACAATTTATGCTACAATCCACGCTACAATCTACGCTACAATCTACGCTACAATCTATGCTACAGTCTATGCTACAATCCATGCTACAATTTACGCTACAATCCACGCTACAATCTATGCTATAATCTACGCTACAATCTATGCTACAATCTATGCTACAATCTATGCTACAATCTATGCTATAATCTACGCTATAATCTATGCTATAATCTACGCTACAATCCATGCTACAATCTATGCTATAATCTATGCTATAATCTATGCTATAATCTACGCTACAATCCATGCTACAATCTATGCTATAATCTTTGCTACAATCCATGCTACAATCTATGCTACAATCCATGCTACAATCTACGCTACAACCCATGCTACAATCTATGCTACAATCCATGCTACAATCTATGCTACAATCCATGCTACAATTAACGCTACAATCCACGCTACAATATATGCTATAATCTACGCTACAATCTATGCTACAATCTATGCTACAATCTATGCTACAATCTATGCTACAATCTATGCTACAATCCATGCTACAATCCATGCTACAATCTATGCTACAATCTATGCTACAATCCATGCTACAATCTATGCTACAATCCATGCAACAATCTATGCTACAATCTATGCTACAATCTATGCTTTAATCTACGCTACAATCTATGCTACAATCCATGCTACAATCTATGCTACAATCCATGCTATAATCTACGCTACAATCTATGCTACAATCCATGCTACAATCTATGCTATAATCTACGCTACAATCCATGCTACAATCTATGCTATAATCTATGCTATAATCTACGCTACAATCTATGCTATAATCTATGCTATAATCTATGCTACAATCCATGCTACAATCTACGCTACAATCTATGCTACAATCCATGCTACAATCTATGCTATAATCTATGCTATAATCTACGCTACAATCCATGCTACAATCCATGCTACAATCTATGCTACAATCCATGCTACAATCTATGCTACAATCCATGCTACAATCCATGCTACAATCTACGCTACAATCTATGCTACAATCTATGCTATAATCTATGCTATAATCTACGCTACAATCCATGCTATAATCTATGCTACAATCTATGCTACAATCTATGCTACAATCTATGCTATAATCTATGCTATAATCTACGCTACAATCCATGCTACAATCTATGCTACAATCTATGCTACAATCTATGCTACAATCTATGCTACAATCTATGCTACAATCTATGCTACAATCCATGCTATAATCTACGCTACAATCCATGCTACAATCCATGCTACAATCTATGCTACAATCCATGCTACAATCTATGCTACAATCCATGCTACAATCCATGCTACAATCTACGCTACAATCCATGCTACAATCTACGCTACAATCTATGCTACAATCCATGCTACAATCTATGCTACAATCTATGCTATAATCTATGCTATAATCTACGCTAAAATCCATGCTACAATCTACGCTACAATCTATGCTACAATCCATGCTACAATCCATGCTTCAATCTACGCTACAATCTACGCTACAATCCATGCTACAATCTACGCTACAATACATGCTACAATCCATGCTACAATCCATGCTACAATCCATGATACAATCTACGCTACAATCCATGCTACAATCCATCCTACAATCCATGCTACAATCTATGCTACAATCCATGCTACAATCCATGCTACAATCCATGCTACAATCTACGCTACAACCCATGCTACAATCTACGCTACAATCCATGCTACAATCTACGCTACAATACATGCTACAATCCATGCTACAATCCATGCTACAATCCATGCTACAATCTACACTACAATCTATGCTACAATCCATGCTACAACCCATGCTACAATCTACGCTACAATCCATGCTACAATCTACGCTACAACCCATGCTACAATATACGCTACAATCCATGCTACAATCTATGCTACAATCCATGCTACAATTTATGCTACAATCCACGCTACAATCTACGCTACAATCTACGCTACAATCTATGCTACAGTCTATGCTACAATCCATGCTACAATTTACGCTACAATCCACGCTACAATCTATGCTATAATCTACGCTACAATCTATGCTACAATCTATGCTACAATCTATGCTATAATCTATGCTATAATCTACGCTATAATCTATGCTATAATCTACGCTACAATCCATGCTACAATCTATGCTATAATCTATGCTATAATCTATGCTATAATCTACGCTACAATCCATGCTACAATCTATGCTATAATCTATGCTACAATCCATGCTACAATCTATGCTACAATCCATGCTACAATCTACGCTACAACCCATGCTACAATCTATGCTACAATCCATGCTACAATCTATGCTACAATCCATGCTACAATTAACGCTACAATCCACGCTACAATATATGCTATAATCTACGCTACAATCTATGCTACAATCTATGCTACAATCTATGCTACAATCTATGCTACAATCCATGCTACAATCTATGCTACAATCCATGCTACAATTAACGCTACAATCCACGCTACAATATATGCTATAATCTACGCTACAATCTATGCTACAATCTATGCTACAATCTATGCTACAATCTATGCTACAATCTATGCTACAATCCATGCTACAATCCATGCTACAATCCATGCTACAATCTATGCTACAATCCATGCAACAATCTATGCTACAATCTATGCTTTAATCTACGCTACAATCTATGCTACAATCCATGCTACAATCTATGCTACAATCCATGCTATAATCTACGCTACAATCTATGCTACAATCCATGCTACAATCTATGCTATAATCTACGCTACAATCCATGCTACAATCTATGCTATAATCTATGCTATAATCTACGCTACAATCTATGCTATAATCTATGCTATAATCTATGCTACAATCCATGCTACAATCTACGCTACAATCTATGCTACAATCCATGCTACAATCTATGCTATAATCTATGCTATAATCTACGCTACAATCCATGCTACAATCCATGCTACAATCTATGCTACAATCCATGCTACAATCTATGCTACAATCCATGCTACAATCCATGCTACAATCTACGCTACAATCTATGCTACAATCTATGCTATAATCTATGCTATAATCTACGCTACAATCCATGCTATAATCTATGCTACAATCTATGCTACAATCTATGCTACAATCTATGCTATAATCTATGCTATAATCTACGCTACAATCCATGCTACAATCTATGCTACAATCTATGCTACAATCTATGCTACAATCTATGCTACAATCTATGCTACAATCCATGCTATAATCTACGCTACAATCCATGCTACAATCCATGCTACAATCTATGCTACAATCCATGCTACAATCTATGCTACAATCCATGCTACAATCCATGCTACAATCTACGCTACAATCTATGCTACAATCTATGCTATAATCTATGCTATAATCTACGCTACAATCCATGCTATAATCTATGCTACAATCTATGCTACAATCTATGCTACAATCTATGCTATAATCTATGCTATAATCTACGCTACAATCCATGCTACAATCTATGCTACAATCTATGCTACAATCTATGCTACAATCTATGCTACAATCTATGCTACAATCCATGCTATAATCTACGCTACAATCTATGCTACAATCTATGCTACAATCTATGCTATAATCTATGCTATAATCTACGCTACAATCCATGCTACAATCTATGCTATAATCTATGCTACAATCTATGCTACAATCCATGCTACAATCTATGCTATAATCTATGCTATAATCTATGCTATAATCCATGCTACAATCTATGCTACAATCCATGGTATAATCTACGCTACAATCCATGCTACAATCTATGCTACAATCCATGGTATAATCTACGCTACAATCCATGCTACAATCTATGCTACAATCCATGGTATAATCTACGCTACAATCCATGCTACAATCTATGCTACAATCTATGCTACAATCTACGCTACAATCCATGCTACAATCCATGCTACAATCTATGCTACAATCCATGCTACAACCCATGCTACAAT
>NW_026906593.1:0-9000 GCF_033807715.1 Cololabis saira | reverse complement strand
CTGTAGTTAAATTCAGGGCCTACAACTTTCTAAATCGGTTCAGAATTTTTCGAGTAACGGTATGCGAGTGGTGAGGCCCCAAAGTTCACGCAATGCGTTCCGGATGGGGCAAAAAGCGCACATTTGTGCACGTTGCGCAAAAACGTGCACGCCAATCGCTTATAAAAGTCATACCAATTGATTCCCGATTAAGTCGCACGTTTCTACGTTTTTACTTTTTGAGTTTTCTCAAAGCTGTGCGACTAGTTACGCGCCGAAGTTTATACGGAAGAATATGGAATAATAATAATAACTAGACCAAAATTCCCGGGAAATTTTGAAGTGCCACGGACTACTGCCGGATGATCGCGGGATGCACCCATGAAGGTCAGGGACTCGATACTTAGTCATTTGACACCACCCATGTCTCTGTATGTCAAACAATTCAAAAGATATTGGACTATAACGTATCAGCCAATCAGAAGAAGGGGCGGGGCTAATTTGCACCAATGAGGGTCAGGGACTCCATACTTAGTCATTTGACACCACCCATGTCTCTGTATGTCAAACCATTCAAAAGATATTGGACTTTAACGTATCAGCCAATCAGAAGAAGGGGCGTGGCTAATTTGCACCAATGAGGGTCAGGGACTCGATACTTAGTCATTTGACACCACCCATGTCTCTGTATGTCAAACCATTCAAAAGATATTGGACTTTAACGTATCAGCCAATCAGAAGAAGGGGCGTGGCTAATTTGCACCAATGACGGTCAGGGACTCGATACTTAGTCATTTGACACCACCCATGTCTCTGTATGTCAAACCATTCAAAAGATATTGGACTATAACGTATCAGCCAATCAGAAGAAGGGGCGGGGCTAATTTGCACCAATGAGGGTCAGGGACTCCATACTTAGTCATTTGACACCACCCATGTCTCTGTATGTCAAACCATTCAAAAGATATTGGACTTTAACGTATCAGCCAATCAGAAGAAGGGGCGTGGCTAATTTGCACCAATGAGGGTCAGGGACTCGATACTTAGTCATTTGACACCACCCATGTCTCTGTATGTCAAACCATTCAAAAGATATTGGACTATAACGTATCGGCCAATCAGAAGAAGGGGCGTGGCTAATTTGCACCAATGAGGGTCAGGGACTCGATACTTAGTCATATGACACCACCCATGTCTCTGTATGTCAAACCATTCAAAAGATATTGGACTATAACGTATCGGCCAATCACAAGAAGGGGCGGGGCTAATTTGTATATATAATATACAAATGTAAATATTTATATGTATAATAATAATAATATACACATATATCCAATGAACCTGTTCCCAGCAGGACTGGGGATCATGTAAGGTCAAAAGGTCAGGGTTCAGATTTCTCCATTATCCAGGTTATATTACATGAAGTCTGTAATGACTGTGTCATGTGACAAGGTCTGGGTCAGTCTAATCAGTACACCTGAGTTCTGGTTGTTAGGGGCAACAAGAACCTGATACAGAGGGAGCGGGAATGACAGCTAGATTTTCGGTTGTGACAAACCTCAAATCACTCCACTTTGCGGTCAAACCGTAGCTCTTAGCAGAAAAATGAAAACATCGTGAGAGACGGAGAACCCAGAACATTCTGTCAATCTTATTTTCATTCAGATATTCCTTAAAATGTGTTAGTAACGGCAATTCGAAAACAAAAATGAGATTTTTTTGAAGAAAACTTCATTTAACATGGGACTCAATGGAGAGCGAGACAGGATTTGGCGTGTCTGTTGGGCCCCCCGTTAAAATTGTGTGCACACCACGCCTGTCAAAGTCACATTTTATGAATCTCAACATCCATGTCTACATTCTGACCAAAAATTATCTTTCTAGCTTTTACGGTTTGCCCGTGAGCTCGAGTTACAAATAAAAATTATGATCATTTTTCGAAAGTCTCTCCACTCTAATGAATTCGAACCGCACTGAAGATTTGACAAAAAAGTGATTTCCAGTCCTCGCTTGAGCGCTCATATCTTGAAAAGTGTACATTTTAGGAAAAAACAGTCCGGGGTTTGGAGAGAGAAGAGAAGTTTTCCTCCGTTTTGAAGTTTGAATGACGTTTCTACGTGCAAGTATGAGAAAGATACGTGACTCGGAAAAAAGGTGAATTTTGTCTTTTTTTTCTCAACATTTTCCCATCCGCTTATAATGGCGCCATTGAAATGCATGGGAAAATCTTCCCCATTAGTTTGGAAATTTGGAAATGTTTTTGCACTTCGTGCAAAAACTATTCGTGCCATCGTTCTGAAAATCCACAGGACTGTAGTTAAATTCAGGGCCTACAACTTTCTAAATCGGTTCAGAATTTTTCGAGTAACGGTGTGCGAGTGGTGAGGCCCCAAAGTTGACGCAATGCGTTCCGGATGGGGCAAAAAGTGCACGTTTGTGCACGTTGCGCAAAAACGTGCACGCCAATCGCTAATAAAAGTCATACCAATCGATTCCCGATTAAGGCGCACGTTTCTACGTTTTTACTTTTTGAGTTTTCTCAAAGCTGCGCAACTAGTTACGCGCCGAAGTTTATACGGAAGAATATGGAATAAATAATAAGCCTGAGCAATAGTATTAGTGCCTCGTGCTGCGCACGAGGCACTCCTCCTCCATTGAGCTTGCGCATCTCAATGGAGGAGGAGTGCCACGTGGCGCAGCCGTGGCACTAACTAGACCAAAATTCCCGGGAAATTTTGAAGTGCCACGGACTACTGCCGGATGATCGCGGGATGCACCCATGAAGGTCAAGGACTCGATACTTTGTCATTTGACACCACCCATGACTCTCTATGTCAAACCATTCAAAAGATATTGGACTATAACGTATCGGCCAATCAGAAGAAGGGGCGTGGCTAATTTGCACCAATGAGGGTCAGGGACTCGATACTTAGTCATTTGACACCACCCATGTCTCTGTATGTCAAACCATTCAAAAGATATTGGACTTTAACGTATCAGCCAATCAGAAGAAGGGGCGTGGCTAATTTGCACCAATGAGGGTCAGGGACTCGATACTTGGTCATTTGACACCACCCATGTCTCTGTATGTCAAACCATTCAAAAGATATTGGACTATAACGTATCGGCCAATCAGAAGAAGGGGCGTGGCTAATTTGCACCAATGAGGGTCAGGGACTCGATACTTGGTCATTTGACACCACCCATGTCTCTGTATGTCAAACCATTCAAAAGATATTGGACTATAACGTATCGGCCAATCAGAAGAAGGGGCGTGGCTAATTTGCACCAATGAGGGTGAGAGACTCCATACTTAGTCATTTGACACCACCCATGTCTCTGTATGTCAAACCATTCAAAAGATATTGGACTTTAACGTATCAGCCAATCAGAAGAAGGGGCGGGGCTAATTTGCACCAATGAGGGTCAGGGACTCGATACTTAGTCATTTGACACCACCCATGTCTCTGTATGTCAAACCATTCAAAAGATATTGGACTTTAACGTATCAGCCAATCAGAAGAAGGGGCGTGGCTAATTTGCACCAATGAGGGTCAGGGACTCGATACTTAGTCATTTGACACCACCCATGTCTCTGTATGTCAAACCATTCAAAAGATATTGGACTATAACGTATCGGCCAATCAGAAGAAGGGGCGTGGCTAATTTGCACCAATGAGGGTCAGGGACTCGATACTTAGTCATTTGACACCACCCATGTCTCTGTATGTCAAACCATTCAAAAGATATTGGACTTTAACGTATCAGCCAATCAGAAGAAGGGGCGGGGCTAATTTGCACCAATGAGTGTCAGGGGCTCGATACTTAGTCATTTGATACCACCCGTGAGTCTCTATGTCAAACCATTCAAAAGATATTGGACTATAACGTATCGGCCAATCAGAAGAAGGGGCGGGGCTAATATGTATATATAATATACAAATGTAAATATTTATATGTATAATAATAATAATATACATATATATCCCATGAACCTGTCCCCAGCAGGACTGGGGATCATGTAAGGTCAAAAGGTCAGGGTTCAGATTCCTCCATTATCCAAGGTAAAGTATTATGAAGTCTGCATTGAGTGGGTCATGTGACTAGTTCTGGGTCACATGACCCGGAAGTATGGTAGTGTATATTGTATTGGAATGACTCAGCTAGTTCTTCGGATTTGACAAGCCTCAAATAACTTCACCTTGTAATCAAACTGTAGCTCCTAGCAGAAAAACAAAGACATCGTGAGAGAGACAGAACCCGGAAGATTCTGACAATCTTAATTTTATTCAGATATTCCTTAAAATGTGTTAGTAACGGCAATTCGAAAACAAAAATGAGATTTTTTTGAAGAAAACGTTATTTATTATGGGAGTCAATGGAGAGAAAGACAGGATTTGGCATGGCTGTTAGTCTCCCCGTTCAAATTTTGTGCACACCACGCCTGTCAAAGTCACATTTTATGAATCACAAAACCTATGTCTATATTCTGACCAAAAATGATCTGTCTACCTTTTACGGTTTGGCCGTGAGGTCGAGTTACAAATAAAAATTATGATCATTTTTTTAAAGTCTCTCGCACTCTGATCAATTAGAACCGCACTGAAGATTTGACAAAAAAGTGATTTCCAGTCCTCGCTTGAGCGCTCATATCTTGAAAAGTGTACATTTTAGGAAAAAACAGTCCGGGGTTTAGAGAGAGAAGAGAAGTTTTCCTCCGTTTTGAAGTTTGAATGACCTTTCTACGTGCAAGTATGAGAAAGATAGGTGACTCAGAAAAAAGGTGATTTTTTTTTTTTTAACCTCATCCCACACACAGTGTGAAATGCTGCCCCATACAAATACATGGTCCCCATTAGTTTGGAAATTTGGAAATGTTTTTGCACTTCGTGCAAAAACTATTCGTGCCATCGTTCTGAAAATCCACAGGAATGTAGTTAAATTCAGGGCCTACAACTTTCTAAATCGGTTCATAATTTTTCGAGTAACGGTGTGCGAGTGGTGAGGCCCCAAAGTTGACGCAATGCGTTCCGGATGGGGCAAAAAGTGCACGTTTGTGCACGTTGCGCAAAAACGTGCACGCCAATCGCTTTTAAAAGTCATACCAATTGATTCCCGATTAAGTCGCACGTTTCTACGTTTTTACTTTTTGAGTTTTCTCAAAGCTGTGCGACTAGTTACGCGCCGAAGTTTATACGGAAGAATATGGAATAATAATAAATAACTAGACCAAAATTCCCGGGAAATTTTGAAGTGCCACGGACTACTGCCGGATGATCGCGGGATGCACCCATGAAGGTCAAGGACTCGATACTTGGTCATTTGACACCACCCATGACTCTCTATGTCAAACCATTCAAAAGATATTGGACTATAACGTATCGGCCAATCAGAAGAAGGGGCGTGGCTAATTTGCACCAATGAGGGTCAGGGACTCGATACTTGGTCATTTGACACCACCCATGTCTCTGTATGTCAAACCATTCAAAAGATATTGGACTATAACGTATCGGCCAATCAGAAGAAGGGGCGTGGCTAATTTGCACCAATGAGGGTCAGGGACTCCATACTTAGTCATTTGACACCACCCATGTCTCTGTATGTCAAACCATTCAAAAGATATTGGACTTTAACGTATCAGCCAATCAGAAGAAGGGGCGGGGCAAATTTGCACCAATGAGGGTCAGGGACTCGATACTTAGTCATTTGACACCACCCATGTCTCTGTATGTCAAACCATTCAAAAGATATTGGACTTTAACGTATCAGCCAATCAGAAGAAGGGGCGGGGCTAATTTGCACCAATGAGGGTCAGGGACTCGATACTTAGTCATTTGACACCACCCATGTCTCTGTATGTCAAACCATTCAAAAGATATTGGACTTTAACGTATCAGCCAATCAGAAGAAGGGGCGTGGCTAATTTGCACCAATGAGGGTCAGGGACTCGATACTTAGTCATTTGACACCACCCATGTCTCTGTATGTCAAACCATTCAAAAGATATTGGACTTTAACGTATCAGCCAATCAGAAGAAGGGGCGTGGCTAATTTGCACCAATGAGGGTCAGGGGCTCGATACTTAGTCATTTGATACCACCCGTGAGTCTCTATGTCAAACCATTCAAAAGATATTGGACTTTAACGTATCAGCCAATCAGAAGAAGGGGCGGGGCTAATTTGCACTAATGAGGGTCAGGGGCTCGATACTTAGTCATTTGATACCACCCGTGAGTCTCTATGTCAAACCATTCAAAAGATATTGGACTATAACGTATCGGCCAATCAGAAGAAGGGGCGGGGCTAATATGTATATATAATATACAAATGTAAATATTTATATGTATAATAATAATAATATACATATATATCCCATGAACCTGTCCCCAGCAGGACTGGGGATCATGTAAGGTCAAAAGGTCAGGGTTCAGATTCCTCCATTATCCAAGGTAAAGTATTATGAAGTCTGCATTGAGTGGGTCATGTGACTAGTTCTGGGTCACATGACCCGGAAGTATGGTAGTGTATATTGTATTGGAATGACTCAGCTAGTTCTTCGGATTTGACAAGCCTCAAATAACTTCACCTTGTAATCAAACTGTAGCTCCTAGCAGAAAAACAAAGACATCGTGAGAGAGACAGAACCCGGAAGATTCTGACAATCTTAATTTTATTCAGATATTCCTTAAAATGTGTTAGTAACGGCAATTCGAAAACAAAAATGAGATTTTTTTGAAGAAAACTTATTTTAACATTAGACTTAATGGAGACAGAGGCAGGATTTGGCGTGACTCTTGGCTCCCCCGTTCAAATTTTGTGCACACCACGCCTGTCAAAGTCACATTATTTGAATCTCAACATCTATGTCTACATTCTGACCAAAGATTATCTTTCTAGCTTTTACGGTTCGGCCGTGAGCTCAAGTTACAAATAAAAATTATGGTCATTTTTTCAAAGTCTCTCGCACTCTGATCAATTAGAACCGCACTGAAGATTTGACAAAAAAGTGATTTCCAGTCCTCGCTTGAGGGCTCATATCTTGAAAAGTGTACATTTTAGGAAAAAACAGTCTGGGGTTTAGAGAGAGAAGAGAAGTTTTCCTCCGTTTTGAAGTTTGAATGACGTTTCTACGTGCAAGTATGAGAAAGATAGGTGACTCAGAAAAAAGGTGATTTTTTTTTTTTTTAACCTTCACCGGACATTTTACACCCACAGTGTGAAATGCTGCCCCATACAAATACATGGGGAAATCTTCCCCATTAGTTTGGAAATTTGGAAATGTTTTTGCACTTCGTGCAAAAACTATTCGTGCCATCGTTCTGAAAATCCAGAGGACTGTAGTTAAATTCAGGGCCTACAACTTTCTAAATCGGTTCAGAATTTTTCGAGTAACGGTATGCGAGTGGTGAGGCCCCAAAGTTCACGCAATGCGTTCCGGATGGGGCAAAAAGTGCACGTTTGTGCACGTTGCGCAAAAACGTGCACGCCAATCGCTTATAAAAGTCATACCAATTGATTCCCGATTAAGTCGCACGTTTCTACGTTTTTACTTTTTGAGTTTTCTCAAAGCTGCGCAACTAGTTACGCGCCGAAGTTTATACGGAAGAATATGGAATAATAATAAATAAATAATAAGCCTGAGCAATAGTATTAGTGCCTCGTGCTGCGCACGAGGCACTCCTCCTCCATTGAGCTTGCGCATCTCAATGGAGGAGGAGTGCCACGTGGCGCAGCCGTGGCACTAACTAGACAAAATTCCCGGGAAATTTTGAAGTGCCACGGACTACTGCCGGATGATCGCGGGATGCACCCATGAAGGTCAAGGACTCGAGACTTAGTAATATGACATCACCCATGACTCTGTATGTCAAACCATTCAAAATATATTGGACTATAACGTATCGGCCAATCAGAAGAAGGGGCGGGGCTAATTTGCACCAATGAGGGTCAGGGACTCGATACTTAGTCATTTGACACCACCCATGACTCTCTATGTCAAACCATTCAAAATATATTGGACTATAACGTATCGGCCAATCAGAAGAAGGGGCGGGGCTAATTTGCACCAATGAGGGTCAGGGACTCGATACTTAGTCATTTGACACCACCCATGACTCTCTATGTCAAACCATTCAAAAGATATTGGACTATAACGTATTGGCCAATCAGAAGAAGGGGCGGGGCTAATTTGCACCAATGAGGGCAGGGACTCGATACTTAGTCATTTGACACCACCCATGACTCTGTATGTCAAACCATTCAAAAGATATTGGACTATAACGTATCGGCCAATCAGAAGAAGGGGCGGGGCTAATTTGCACCAATGATGGTCAGGGACTCGATACTTAGTCATTTGACACCACCCATTACTCTGTATGTCAAACCATTCAAAAGATATTGGACTATAACGTATTGGCCAATCAGAAGAAGGGGCGGGGCAAATTTGCACCAATGAGGGTCAGGTACTCGATACTTAGTCATTTGACACCACCCATTACTCTCTATGTCAAACCATTCAAAAGATATTGGACTATAACGTATCGGCCAATCAGAAGAAGGGGCGGGGCTAATTTGCACCAATGAGGGTCAGGGACTCGATACTTAGTCATTTGACACCACCCATTACTCTGTATGTCAAACCATTCAAAAGATATTGGACTATAACGTATCGGCCAATCAGAAGAAGGGGCGGGGCTAATTTGTATATATAATATACAAATGTAAATATTTATATGTATAATAATAATAATATACATATATATCCAATGAACCTGTTCCCAGCAGGACTGGGGATCATGTAAGGTCAAAAGGTCAGGGTTCAGATTCCTCCATTTTCCAGGTTATATAACATGAAGTCTGTAATGACTGTGTCATGTGACCAGGTCTGGGTCAGTCTAATCAGCACAGCTGTGCTCTGGTTGTTAGGGGCAACAAGAACCTGATGCAGAGGGAGCGGGAATGACAGCTAGATTTTCGGTTGTGACAAACCTCAAATCACTCCACTTTGCGGTCAAACCGTAG
>NW_026906592.1:0-9000 GCF_033807715.1 Cololabis saira | reverse complement strand
ACATGTAATATAATATCGTATAATAGATTAATATAATATCATACATTCTGGACCATGAGATACAGCTGTACTGTATGATCGTCGTTCATTTGAGTGATCTGATTTTTTTTTTCATGGTTTGCATTAATGGGCGTGTCCTCACGGCTCAACAGCGCCCCCTAGAATACTTTTTTCTGCCATAACTTTTGAAAGGTTTGACATAGAGAGTCGTGGGTGGTGTCATGGGACTCGGCATTGAGTCCTTGACCATAATTGGTGACAATTAGCCCAGTCCCTTTTTCTGATTGGTTGTCCCTATTTTCTGCTATAACTTTTGAATGTTTTGACATAGAGAGTCGTGGGTGGTGTCATGGGACTCTGTAATGAGTCCTTGATCTTCTTTGCCCTGAATTAGCCCCGCCCCTTCTTCTGACTGGTCGTCCCTTTTTTCTGCTATAACTTTTGAAGGGTTTGACATAGGAAGTCGTGGGTGGTGTCATTTCTGATATGCTTATGGGGGGCGGTTGACGTGAGTGCGAGGGCCCGTTCATTGCTGCTTGCAGCTTTAATTATCCTTGTGGCAGCTTTCTGTGCAGTGACACTATTGTTTATTTCTGAAACCTGGGTTAGCTTTCACGGGGACGGACATTAGTTTGTCCGCCCGCGGGGCTGACGGCCCGCCGTGCGTTTGGCGGTTCACGCCGTGCCTCTTCCCGAGTCGTGTTATTTATTTACGTTCAGTTGGGATTTCGTCACAGCATTTCCGCGGCAGCTTTTACGACAGCAGCATGAAATTACATACGATCATTCCTGGAGGAGTCGAGGGGAAAGGGGCCAAATTGTTGCATGTTGAGCCCAGTACTCGAGTTGTAAAAAGAAATCAGGGGGGATGGTGGATTTTATCATATGGGGACAGATAATTTGTGCTGATTACAAATAATATAATATATTACAAATAATAGCAGTGACCAAAACACCTGCAGAAATACTGCAGGAATGACATAGCAGCAGTTAAATGCAGCCTTCTGTAAGCTTTAAATATCCACTGGGCTTACATCAAATACATCAAAACACAACAATAAAAAACACTTTTCTGAACTTATCAATATGACTCTGTCCTTCACAGGATAAGTAACATGGATCACTGCAAAAACTCACAATCTTAACAAGAATATTTGTCTTATTAGGGCCCGAGCACTTGCAGTGCGAAGGCCCTATTGTATCTGTAGGAATTCTTCGCGTTATTAGGGCCCGAGCACCTTCAGTGCGAAGGCCCTATTGTATCTGTAGGAATTATTTGTATTTTTTTTATTATTATTATTAGGGCCCGAGCACTTGCAGTGCGAAGGCCCTATTGTATTTGCAGGAATTTTTATTATTATTAGGGCCCGAGCACTTGCAGTGCGAAGGCCCTATTGTATTTGCAGGAATTTTTATTATTATTATTAGGGCCCGAGCACTTGCAGTGCGAAGGCCCTATTGTAATTGCAGGAATTATTCTTCTTCTTCTTCTTCTTATTGTTCTGACAAAAGGAAGGCCTTTTTGCCCCCCTAAACGTGCCCAAAAAGTCACCAAATTTTGCATGCAAGCCAGGTCTGGCGAAAAATTTGATATTTAATGGTTTGCATTAATGGGCGTGGCCTAACGGCTGAACAGCGCCCCCTAGAAAACTTTGTGCCTCAAGCCCCACAATGCGGTTTGTCGTACATGCACGAAAATCTGTACACACCTGTATCAGTACACAACTTAAAGAAAAGTCTCTGGGCGTCATGTCGAGAAAACGAACAGGAAGTCGGCCATTTTGAATTAATCGTGTCATT
The DNA here is from genome assembly GCF_033807715.1 of Cololabis saira. NCBI lineage: Eukaryota > Metazoa > Chordata > Actinopteri > Beloniformes > Belonidae > Cololabis > Cololabis saira. The sequence continues at coordinate 7,200 of NW_026906592.1, read as the reverse complement.
TTGGCGAAATGTATGCCTTCCTTCGGCAGTTAATACGGCCCGAACCGTAACGTGCACCCAGGTGTGTTATACATCAAAATGTGCGTCTCCATCCTCTGACACCACGCATTACTTTTCTCTTTCAAAAGCGTTACCGTGGCGACGCTAGATGCCAAAAAGCGCGCCCACCCTTCATCTGATTGGTTCAGACAGAAAAAACTTTGCACCTCAAGCCCCACAATACGGTTTTACGTACATGAACGAAAATTGCTACACACCGGTATCATGTCGCAACTTAAAGAAAAGTCTCCTGGCGCCATGGCCGAAACCGAACAGGAAGTCGGCCATTTTGAACATTCTGAATTAATCGCGTAATTTTGGAGCAATATATGCCATTCCTTTGAGAATTAATACGGCCCGAACCGTATCATGAACCCAGATGTGTTATACATCAAAATGTGCGTCTCCATCCTGCGACTACACGCATTACTTTTCTCTTTCAAAAGTGTTACCGTGGCGACGCTAGACGCCAACAAGCGCACCCCCCCTTCATCTGATTGGTCCATATTTGATAGTTCCCCAAAAGGCACCAAATTTGGCATGCAAGCCAGGCCTGGCGATAAATTTGATATTTCATGGTTTGTATTAATGGGCGTGGCAAAATGGCTCAACAGCGCCCCCCGGAAAACTTTGTGCCTCAAGCCCCACAATACGGTTTGACGTACATGCACGAAAATCGCTACACACCTGGATCATGGCACAACTTAAAGAAAGGTCTCTTGGCGCCATGGCCGAAACCGAACAGGAAGTCGGCCATTTTGAATTAATTGTGTAATTTTGGCGCAATTTATGCCATTCCTTCGGCAATTAATACGGCCCGAACCGTAATGTGCACCCAGGTGTGTTATACATCAAAATGTGCGTCTCCATCTTGCGACTACGCGCATTACTTTTCTCTTTCAAAAGTGTTACCGTGGCGACGCTAGACGCCAAAAAGCGTGCCCCCCTTCATCTGATTGGTCCATATTTGATAGTTCTCCAAAAGTCACCAAATTTTGCATGCAAGCCAGGCCTGGCGATAAATTTGATATTTCATGGTTTGCATTAATGGGCGTGGCCTAACGGCTCAACAGCGCCCCCTAGAATACTTTTCTCTGCCATAACTTTTGAAAGGTTTGACATAGGAAGTCGTGGGTGGTGTCATGGGACTCTGTAATGAGTCTTTAAGCTTCGTTGGCCTTAATTAGCCCCGCCCCTTCTTCTGATTGGTTGTTCCTTTTTTCTGCTATAACTTTTGAATGGTTTGACATAGGAAGTCGTGGGTGGTGTCATTTCTGATATGCTTATGGGGGGCGGTGGCCGTGAGTGCGAGGGCCCGTTCATCGCTGCTTGCAGCTTTAATTATTATTATTATTATTTTCCTGACAAAGTGATGGCCTTTTTGCCCCCCTTAACATGCCCAAAAAGTCACCAAATTTTGCACCCAGGTCAGGCCTGGCGAAAAATTTGATATTTAATGGTTTGCATTAATGGGTGTGGCAAAATGGCTCAACAGCGCCCCCTTGAAAACTTTGTGCCTCAAGCCCCACGATACGGTTTGACGTACATGCACGAAAATCGGTACACACCTGTATCATGGGACAACTTAAAGAAAAGTCTCTTGGCGTCATGCCCGAAACCGAACAGGAAGTCGGCCATTTTGAATTAATCGTGTCACTTTGGCGCAATTTATGCCATTCCTTCGAAAGTTAATTCAGCCCGAACCGTAACGTGCACCCAGGTGTGTTATACATCAAAATGTGCGTCTCCATCCTGCGACCACACGCATTACTTTTCTCTTTCGAAAGCGTTACCGTGGCGACGCTAGACGCCAAAAAGCGCGCCCACCCTTCATCTGATTGGTTCTGACAGAAAAAACTTTGCGCCTCAAGCCCCATAATACGGTTTGACGTACATGAACGGAAATCGGTACACACCTGTATCATGTTGCAACTAAAAGAAAAGTCTCTTGGCGCCATGGCCTAAACCGAACAGGAAGTCGGCCATTTTGAACATTCTGAATTAATCGCGTAATTTTGGAGCAATATATGCCATTCCTTCGAGAGTTAATTCAGCCCGAACCGTATCGTGAACCCAGATGTGTTATACATCAAAATGTGCGTCTCCATCCTGCGACTACACGCATTACTTTTCTCTTTCAAAAGTGTTACCGTGGCGACGCTAGACGCCAACAAGCGCACCCCCCTTCATCTGATTGGTCCATATTTGATAGTTCCCCAAAAGGCACCAAATTTGGCATGCAAGCCAGGCCTGGCGATAAATTTGATATTTCATGGTTTGCATTAATGGGCGTGACAAAATGGCTCAACAGCGCCCCCCGGAAAACTTTGTGCCTCAAGCCCCACAATACGGTTTGACGTACATGCACGAAAATCGCTACACACCTGTATCATGGCACAACTTAAAGAAAAGTCTCTTGGAGCCATGGCCGAAACCGAACAGGACGTCGGCCATTTTGAATAAATTGTGTCATTTTGGCGAAATTTATGCCATTCCTTCGGCAGTTAATTCAGCCCGAACCGTAACGTGCACCCAGGTGTGTTATACATCAAAATGTGCGTCTACATCCTGCGACACCACGCATTACTTTTCTCTTTCAAAAGTGTTACCGTGGCGACGCTAGACGCCAAAAGGCGCGCCCCCCCTTCATGTGATTGGTCCATATTTGATAGTTCTCCAAAAGTCACCAAATTTTGCATGCAAGCCAGACTTGGCGATAAATGTGATATTTCATGGTTTGCATTAATGGGCGTGGCCTAACGGCTCAACAGCGCCCCCTAGAAAACTTTTCTCTGCCATAACTTTTGAATGGTTTGACATAGAGAGTTGTGGGTGGTGTCATGGGACTCTGTAATGAGTCCTTAAGCTTCGTTGGCCTTAATTAGCCCCGCCCCTTCTTCTGATTGGTTGTCCCGATTTTCTGCTATAACTTTGGAATGGTTTAACATAGAGAGTCGTGGGTGGTGTCATGGGACTCTGTAAAGAGTCCTTGAACTTCGTTGGCCTTAATTAGCCCCGCCCCTTCTTCTGATTGGTTGTCCATATTTTCTGACTATAACTTTTGAATGGTTTGACATATTTGAAATATGCTGGTAATGTGTCAGCCAACCACAAAAATCTCTGGAATTTTGGTGGAATCATTTATTTTTTGTCCTTGCCCGGTGCAAATGACATAAATAGGGTGCGTGGTTTGGTTGTGAAAAAATAAAAGTAATGTTACGTGAACAATAAATCAAACGCTCCCTTCCATGCAGTGTGTGTGTCTAGGAAGTAAAGACTGGAACATGCTATTCACAAAAGCACAAATAGTGGGGTTTTACTAATATTTATATCTTACAAATATCTTAAAAATTACGAAAAAACAATTCGGGACACAGATTATATCGCTATGTTGGTCTCTCCTTAATCAGTCAGTCAGAAAACGGCCAAGCTGATCCGTGGTTTAGGGGTAACGTCGCCGTCTTTCGTGTGAGAGATCGCGGGTTCAATCCCAGCACAATGCAAAGTTTATTGTCAGCAATTTGTGTGTTTTTTTTAACATCAAAATGTACGTCTCCATCTTGCGACGACGCGCATTACTTTTCTCATTCAAAAGTGTTACCGTGGCAACACTCGACGCCAAAAAGCGTGCCCCCCTTCATCTGATTGGTCCATATTTGATAGTTCCCCAAAAGTCACCAAATTTTGCATGCAAGGCAGGCCTGGCAATAAATTGGATATTTCATGGTTTGCATTAATGGGCGTGGCCTAACGGCTCAACAGCGCCCCCTAGAATACTTTTCTCTGCCATAACTTTTGAATGGTTTGACATAGAGAGTTGTGGGTGGTGTCATGGGACTCTGTAATGAGTTCTTAAGCTTCGTTGGCCTTAATTAGCCCCGCCCCTTCTTCTGATTGGTTGTCCCGATTTTCTGCTATAACTTTGGAATGGTTTGACATAGAGAGTCCTGGGTGGTGTCATAAGATTCTGTATGGAGTCCTTGACCTTCATTGGCCTTAATTAGCCCCGCCCCTTCTTCTGATTGGTTGTCCCTTTTTTCTGCTATAACTTTTCAATGGTTTGACGTAGGAAGTCGTGGGTGGTGTCATTTCTGATACTTATGGGGGGCGGTGGCCGTGAGTGCGAGGGCCCGTTCATTGCTGCTTGCAGCTTTAATTATTTTTTTTTTTTTTCTTCTGACAAAGTGATGGCCTTTTTGCCCCCCTTAACATGCCCAAAAAGTCACCAAATTTTGCACCCAAGTCAGGCCTGGCGAAAAATTTGATATTTAATGGTTTGCATTAATGGGCGTGGCAAAATGGCTCAACAGCGCCCCCTTGAAAACTTTGTGCCTCAAGCCCCACGATACGGTTTGACGTACATGCACGAAAATCGGTACACACCTGTATCATGGGACAACTTAAAGAAAAGTCTCTTGCCGTCATGCCCGAAACCGAACAGGAAGTCGGCCATTTTGAATTAATCGTGTCACTTTGGCGCAATTTATGCCATTCCTTCGGCAGTTAATTCAGCCCGAACCGTAACGTGCACCCAGGTGTATTATACATCAAAATGTGCGTCTCCCTCCTGCGACCACACGCATTACTTTTCTCTTTCAAAAGCGTTACCGTGGCGACGCTAGACGCCAAAAAGCGCGCCCACCCTTCATCTGGTTGGTTCAGACAGAAAAAACTTTGCGCCTCAAGCCCCATAATACGGTTTGACGTACATGAACGAAAATTGGTACACTCCTGTATCATGTCGCAACTAAAAGAAAAGTCTCTTGGCGCCATGGCCGAAACCGAACAGGAAGTCGGCCATTTTGAACATTCTGAATTAATTGCGTAATTTTGGAGCAATATATGCCATTCCTTCGAGAGTTAATTCAGCCCGAACCGTATTGTGAACCCAGATGTGTTATACATCAAAATGTGCGTCTCCATCCTGCGACTACACGCATTACTTTTCTCTTTCAAAAGTGTTACCGTGGCGACGCTAGAAGCCAACAAGCGCACCCCCCCTTCATCTGATTGGTCCATATTTGATAGTTCCCCAAAAGGCACCAAATTTTGCATGCAAGCCAGGCCTGGCGATAAATTTGATATTTCATGGTTTGCATTAATGGGCGTGGCCTAACGGCTCAACAGCGCCCCCTAGAATACTTTTATCTGCCATAACTTTTGAATGGTTTGACATAGGAAGTTGTGGGTGGTGTCATGGGAATCTGTAATGAGTCCTTAAGCTTCGTTGGCCTTAATTAGCCCCGCCCCTTCTTCTGATTGGTTGTCCCGATTTTCTGCTATAACTTTGGAATGGTTTGACATAGGGAGTCGTAGGTGGTATCATGGGACTCTGTAATGAGTTCTTAAGCTTCGTTGGCCTTAATTAGCCCCGCCCCTTCTTCTGATTGGTTGTCCCGATTTTCTGCTATAACTTTTGAATGGTTTGACATAGGAAGTTGTGGGTGGTGTCATGGGACTCTGTAATGAGTCCTTAAGCTTCGTTGGCCTTAATTAGCCCCGCCCCTTCTTCTGATTGGTTGTCCCGATTTTCTGCTATAACTTTGGAATGGTTTGACATAGAGAGTCGTGGGGGGTGTCATCAGATTCTGTATGGAGTCCTTGACCTTCATTGGCCTGAATTAGCCCCGCCCCTTCTTCTGATTGGTTGTCCCTTTTTTCTGCTATAACTTTTGAATGGTTTGACATAGGAAGTCGTGGGTGGTGTTTTTTCTGATATGCTTATGGGGGGCGGTGGCCGTGAGTGCGAGGGCCCGTTCATCGCTGCTTGCAGCTTTAATTAGGGCCCGAGCACCTTCAGTGCGAAGGCCCTATTGTATCTGTAGGAATTATTTGTATTTTTATGGGCATGCCAAGTAGTGGCATGACCATATTGCAATCGTCCAGAATGGCCCAAAAGGCAATGTTGCTAGCGTTTCGCTAACATGCTAAAGTCGCAAAGGTCCCACTGCGCACCAGCGGGTGTAAAGCATGACCCCGCTCTTTTGTGGAAAAAAAAAATCCCCAAAAAATGAAACACGGCCGAGAAAACCAGAAAAATGAAGGCGTTAAATTAGTATCTAGAAAGGTTTCCCTTTTCTTATTATGGGCATGCCAAGTAATGGCATGACCATATTACAATCGTCCAGAATGGCCCAAAGGGCAATGTTGCTAGCATTTTGCTAACAAGCTAAAGTCGCAAAAATCTCACGTCACACCAGCGGGTGTACAGCATGACCCCGCTCTGATGTGGAAAAAAAAAATCCCCAAAAAATTAAACACGCCCGAAAAAATGAGGAAAAACATGAAAATGAAGGCGATATATTGGTATACAGAAAAGGTTTCCCTTTTCTTATTATTCTTATTCCGCACTTTTTTTTGTCCGTTAATACGGCCCGAACCGCAACGTGCACCCATGCATGGCATACATCGTTGGATGCGTCTCCATCGTGATTCGATGGGCATTACTTTTCTCAGTAATAGGGGTTACCGTGGCAACGCTAGTTGCCAAAAAGCAAAAAAAAAGGCGAAAATTCCCACGCTTATTGCTCGGCCGAACTTTATCGTAGAGACATCGTTCAAACTTTGAAACACTCGGCCCGATAGTCTTTAAAGGACCATACAACTTCATCATTCTAGTTATTACGGTTTTTGCGATATTTAACTTTCAATTTTAAAAAAAATCCCTTTTATTTTGGACGTTTGTTGCTAGGCAATGGTTTATCGTACAGACATCATTACAACATTGACAAACCCGGGACGCTTTGTACTGCAACATATTTTAGTCTCGTCAAGCTTGCTATTACGGTTTTTGAGATATTCCACTTTGTTCATTTTGATGCTAACGGAATTTCGGACGCTTGTTGCGCGGCAACACAATATCGTAGAGACTTTAATTTAACGTTAAAAGACTCTGGTTGCTGCGGACTACAACATACTAAGGTCTCATTACGCTGTCGTTTACAGCTTTTGAGATATTGAAGCCTGATTGTCCCATTCTATCCTATGGAGCTTGTTACCATGGCAACAAAAACCTATGTATTTGTATGGGGGAGCATGTGAATAAAACATCTGTTAATGCTGCCCGAACCGGAACGTGCACCCATGCATGGCATATATCGTTGGATGCGTCTCCATCGTGCCTCGATGGGCATTACTTTTCTCAGTCGAAAGTGTTACCGT
>NW_026906591.1:0-9000 GCF_033807715.1 Cololabis saira | reverse complement strand
TTAAATGTGTCATTAATTAATTAAATGCTCAAATAATAAATATATTTTTTTACTTAAAATGAATTTTATTTAATTAATGACATATTTAATTCTAATTTTAATTAATTAATGACACATTTAATTAATTCATTAATGATATATTTAATTCCCATTTTAATTAATTAATGATGGGCTTATTTTTTTAATTTTGGCACAAAAGATCCTCCATAATTTTAACCTCCAAAATGTATAAATAAATGTTCGTTTCACACATTCATACAGTTATACAAAGGTGAAGAATCAAATAAATGTGAAATGCAGGAAAAGTTTCTGCGTTGGCCGGGAATCGAACCCGGGTCAACTGCTTGGAAGGCAGCTATGCTCACCACTATACCACCAACGCTGCGAGGAGCGGGGGCCGCGGAAGCTTTATAACCCGGAAACAGCTGAACAAGTGGGGGAAGGCTTTTAACCGCGAACTGGTTCCGTTACGGATGTATTTAACCGGATTTAAACCAGCAACCGTCACGGAACAGGCTCGTTATTCAGCTCCGTGCTGGTTCCATAGCAGCTGCCGTTAGCATTAGCAGTTAGCTGCAGAAGAGACGGAGCTGCAGCTCCCGCTCGTGTCCAGCAGAGGGAGACATTCCCCCGAGTTACAGTCAGACTGATCTGGAGCTGGAGGAGCCGAGGGGGCTGGGCTTTTTATTTCTGTTTTTATTAGCATCTTTTAGAAAATAAAAGGACAACAACAGAATACATATCTACATATCTTGCAAATTTCCCCTCTGTGGGACTATTAAAGGATTTCTTATCTTATCTTATCTTTACGACGGAGTATTAGGGCCAAACTAAGACAAAAAAAATTGGAAATTACGAGAATAAAGTCGTAAAATTACCAGAATGAAGTTATAATATTACGACTTTATTCTTGCAACAATATGACTTTAATCTTGTAATTTTACGACTTTATTCTCATAATATTACGACTTTATTCTCATAATATTACGACTTTATTCTCGTAATATTACGACTTTATTCTCATAATTTTAGGACTTTATTCTCGTAATATTACGACTTTATTCTCGTAATATTAGGCTATGACTTTATTCTCGTAATTTTACGACTTTATTCTCGTAATTTTACAACTTTATTCTCAAAATATTATGACTTTATTCTCATAAATTACGACTTTATTCTCGTAATTTCACGACTTTATTCTCGTAATATTACGACTTTATTCTCGTAATATTACGACTTTATTCTCATAATATTACGACTTTATTCTCGTAATGTTAAGACTTTATTCTCATAATATTACGACTTTATTCTCATAATATTACGACTTTATTCTCGTAATATTAGGCTATGACTTTATTCTCGTAATTTTACGACTTTATTCTCGTAATTTTACAACTTTATTCTCGTAATATTACGACTTTATTCTCATAATATTACGACTTTATTCTCGTAATATTAGGCTATGACTTTATTCTCGTAATTTTACGACTTTATTCTCGTAATTTTACAACTTTATTCTCGTAATTTTACGACTTTATTCTCATAATATTACGACTTTATTCTCATAATATTACGACTTTATTCTCATAATATTACGACTTTATTCTCGTAAATTACGACTTTATTCTCGTAATTTCACAACTTTATTCTCATAATATTACGACTTTATTCTCGTAATATTAGGCTATGACTTTATTCTCGTAATTTTACGACTTTATTCTCGTAATTTTACAACTTTATTCTCGTCATTTTACGACTTTAACATTAGTGGAACATTAGTGGAACATTAGTGGAACATTAGTGGAACATTAGTGGAACATTAGTGGAACATTATTGGAACATTAGTGGAACATTAGTGGAACATTAGTGGAACATTACTGGAACATTACTGGAACATTAGTGGAACATTAATGGAACATTAATGGAACATTAATGGAACATTAGTGGAACATTATTGGAACATTAGTGGAACATTAGTGGAACATTAGTGGAACATTAGTGGAACATTAGTGGAACATTATTGGAACATTAGTGGAACATTAGTGGAACATTAGTGGAACATTATTGGAACATTAGTGGAACATTAGTGGAACATTAGTGGAACATTAGTGGAACATTAGTGGAACATTACTGGAACATTACTGGAACATTAGTGGAACATTAATGGAACATTAATGGAACATTAGTGGAACATTAGTGGAACATTATTGGAACATTATTGGAACATTAGTGGAACATTAGTGGAACATTAGTGGAACATTATTGGAACATTATTGGAACATTAGTGGAACATTAGTGGAACATTAATGGAACATTAGTGGAACATTATTGGAACATTAGTGGAACATTACTGGAACATTAGTGGAACATTAGTGGAACATTATTGGAACATTAGTGGAACATTACTGGAACATTAGTGGAACATTAGTGGAACATTAATGGAACATTAGTGGAACATTATTGGAACATTATTGGAACATTAGTGGAACATTAGTGGAACATTAGTGGAACATTATTGGAACATTAGTGGAACATTAGTGGAACATTAGTGGAACATTACTGGAACATTAGTGGAACATTAATGGAACATTAATGGAACATTAGTGGAACATTAGTGGAACATTATTGGAACATTATTGGAACATTAGTGGAACATTAGTGGAACATTATTGGAACATTAGTGGAACATTAGTGGAACATTAATGGAACATTAGTGGAACATTATTGGAACATTAGTGGAACATTAGTGGAACATTATTGGAACATTAGTGGAACATTAGTGGAACATTAGTGGAACATTATTGGAACATTAGTGGAACATTAGTGGAACATTATTGGAACATTAGTGGAACATTAGTGGAACATTAGTGGAACATTAGTGGAACATTAATGGAACATTAATGGAACATTAGTGGAACATTAGTGGAACATTATTGGAACATTAGTGGAACATTAGTGGAACATTAGTGGAACATTAGTGGAACATTAATGGAACATTAGTGGAACATTAATGGAACATTAGTGGAACATTAGTGGAACATTACTGGAACATTACTGGAACATTAGTGGAACATTAGTGGAACATTAGTGGAATATTAGTGGAACATTAGTGGAACATTATTGGAACATTAGTGGAACATTAGTGGAACATTAATGGAACATTAGTGGAACATTATTGGAACATTAGTGGAACATTAGTGGAACATTACTGGAACATTATTGGAACATTAGTGGAACATTAGTGGAACATTAGTGGAACATTACTGGAACATTAGTGGAACATTAGTGGAACATTACTGGAACATTAGTGGAACATTAGAGGAATATTACTGGAACATTAGTGGAACCTCACTGCAACATTAGTGGAACATTAGTGAAAAAATTAGTGGAACATCAGTGGAACATTAGTGGAACATTACTGGAACATTAGTGGAACATTACTGGAACATTAGTGGAACATTAGAGGAACATTAGTGGAACATTAGAGGAATATTACTGGAACATTAGTGGAACCTCACTGCAACATTAGTGGAACATTAGTGAAAAAATTAGTGGAACATCAGTGGAACATTAGTGGAACATTACTGGAACATTAGTGGAACATTACTGGAACATTAGTGGAACATTAGAGGAACATTACTGGAACATTAGTGGAACATTACTGGAACATTAGTGGAACATTACTGGAACATTAGTGGAACATTAGAGGAACATTACTGGAACATTAGTGGAACATTAGTGGAACATCACTGCAACATCAGTGGAACATTAGTGGAACATTACTGGAACATTACTGAAACATTACTGGAACATCACTGGGACATCACTGGAACATTAGTGGAACATTAGTGGAACATTAGTAGAACATTACTGGAACATTACTGCAACATTAGTGGAAAATTAGTGGAACATCAGTGGAACATCAGTGGAACATTAGTGGAACATTACTGCAACATTAGTGGAACATTAGTGGAAAATTAGTGGAACATTACTGGAACATTAGTGGAACATTACTGCAACATTAGTGGAACATTAGTGGAACATCACTGGAACATCACTGGAACATTACTGGAACATTAGTGGAACATTAGTGGAACATTAATGGAACATTAGTGGAACATTAGTGGAACATTAATGGAACATTAGTGGAACATTAATGGAACATTAGTGGAACATTATTGGAACATCACTGGAACATTAGTGGAACATTAGTGGAACATTATTGGAACATTAGTGGAACATTAGTGGAACATTAATGGAACATTAGTGGAACATTATTGGAACATTAGTGGAACATTAATGGAACATTAGTGGAACATTAGTGGAACATTAATGGAACATTAGTGGAACATTATTGGAACATTAGTGGAACATTAGTGGAACATTAATGGAACATTAGTGGAACATTATTGGAACATTACTGGAACATTATTGGAACATTAGTGGAACATTAGTGGAACATTAGAGGAATATTACTGGAACATTAGTGGAACCTCACTGCAACATTAGTGGAACATTAGTGGAACATTAGTGGAACATTAGTGGAACATTACTGGAACATTAGTGGAACATTAGAGGAACATTACTGGAACATTAGTGGAACATTACTGCAACATTAGTGGAACATTAGTGGAACATCACTGGAACATCAGTGGAACATTAGTGGAACATTAGTAGAACATTACTGGAACATTACTGCAACATTAGTGGAAAATTAGTGGAACATCAGTGGAACATCAGTGGAACATTAGTGGAACATTACTGCAACATTAGTGGAACATTAGTGGAAAATTAGTGGAACATTAGTGGAACATTACTAAAACATTACTGGAACATTAGTGGAACATTAGTGGAACATCACTGGAAAATTAGTGGAACATTACTGGAACATTAGTGGAACATTAGTGGAACATTACTGCAACATTAGTGGAACATTAGTGGAACATCACTGGAACATCACTGGAACATTACTGGAACATTAGTGGAACATTAGTGGAACATTAATGGAACATTAGTGGAACATTAATGGAACATTACTGGAACATTAGTGGAACATTATTGGAACATTATTGGAACATTAGTGGAACATTAGTGGAACATTACTGGAACATTAGTGGAACATTATTGGAACATTAGTGGAACATTACTGGAACATCACTGGAACATTACTAGAACATTACTGGAACATTACTGGAACATTAGTGGAACATCACTGGAACATTACTGGAACATTACTAGAACATTAGTGGAACTTTACTGGAACATTAGTGGAACATTAGTGGAACATTAGTGGAACATCACTGGAACATTACTGGAACATTAGTGGAACATTAGTGGAACATTACTGGAACATTAGTGGAACATTAGTGGAACATTAGTGGAACATTACTGGAACATTAGTGGAACATTACTGGAACATTAGTGGAACATTAGTGGAACATTACTGGAACATTAGTGGAACATTGGTGGAACATTAGTGGAACATTAGTGGAATATTACTGGAACATTACTAGAACATTAGTGGAACATTAGTGGAACATTACTGGAACATTAGTGGAACATTAGTGGAACATTACTGGAACATTAGTGGAATATTAGTGGAACATTAGTGGAACATTACTGCAACATTAGTGGAACATTAGTGGAACATTAGTGGAACATTAGTGGAACATTACTGGAACATTAGTGGAATATTAGTGGAACATTAGTGGAACATTACTGGAACATTAGTGGAACATTAGTGGAACATTACTGGAACATTAGTGGAACATTAGTGGAACATTACTGGAACATTACTAGATTATTAGTGGAACATTAGTGGAACATTAGTGGAACATTAGTGGAACATTACTGGAACATTACTGAAACATTAGTGGAACATTAGTGGAACATTAGTGGAACATTAGTGGAACATTACTGGAACATTAGTGGAACATTACTAGATTATTAGTGGAACATTAGTGGAACATTACTGGAACATTACTAGATTATTAGTGGAACATTAGTGGAACATTAGTGGGACATTAGTGGAACATTAGTGGAACATTACTGGAACATTAGTGGAACATTACTGGAACATTACTAGAACATTAGTGGAACATTACTGGAACATTACTGGAACATTAGTGGAACATTACTAGAACATTAGTGGAACATTAGTGGAACATTACTGGAACATTAGTGGAACATTAGTGGAACATTAGTGGAACATTAGTGGAACATTACTGGAACATTAGTGGAACATTACTAGAACATTAGTGGAACATTAGTGGAACATTACTGGAACATTACTAGAACATTACTGGAACATTAGTGGAACATTACTGGAACATTGGTGGAACATTAGTGGAACATCACTGGAACATTAGTGGAACATTAGTGGAACATCACTGGAACATTACTGGAACATTAGTGGAACATTAGTGGAACATTACTGGAACATTACTGGAACATTAGTGGAACATTAGTGGAACATTACTAGAACATTACTGGAACATTAGTGGAACATTACTGGAACATTGGTGGAATATTAGTGGAACATTAGTGGAACATTACTAGAACATTAGTGGAACATTAGTGGAACATTAGTGGAACATTAGTGGAACATTACTGGAACATTACTGGAACATAAGTGGAACATTACTGGAACATTAGTGGAACATTACTAGAACATTAGTGGAACATTACTGGAACATTAGTGGAACATTAGTGGGACATTACTGGAACATTACTGGAACATTAGTGGAACATTAGTGGAACATTAGTGGAACATTAGTGGAACATTACTGGAACATTAGTGGAACATTAGTGGAACATTAGTGGAACATTACTGGAACATTACTGGAACATTAGTGGAACATTACTAGAACATTAGTGGAACATTACTGGAACATTACTGGAACATTACTGGAACATTAGTGGAACATTACTGGAACATTAGTGGAACATTACTGGAACATTACTGGAACATTAGTGGAACATTACTGGAACATTAGTGGAACATTAGTGGAACATTAGTGGAACATTAGTGGAACATTACTGGAACATTACTAGAACATTAGTTGAATATTACTGGAACATTAGTGGAACATTACTGGAACATTAGTGGAACATTAGTGGAACATTAGTGGAACATTACTGGAACATTAGTGGAACATTACTGGAACATTACTGGAACATTAGTGGAACATTACTGGAACATTAGTGGAACATTAGTGGAACATTAGTGGAACATTAGTGGAACATTACTGGAACATTACTAGAACATTAGTTGAATATTACTGGAACATTACTGGAACATTAGTGGAACATTAGTGGAACATTACTAGAACATTACTGGAACATTAGTGGAACATTACTGGAACATTGGTGGAATATTAGTGGAACATTAGTGGAACATTACTAGAACATTAGTGGAACATTAGTGGAACATAAGTGGAACATTACTGGAACATTAGTGGAACATTAGTGGAACATTAGTGGAACATTACTGGAACATTAGTGGAACATTACTGGAACATTGGTGGAATATTAGTGGAACATTACTGGAACATTACTGGAACATTACTAGAACATTAGTGGAACATTACTGGAACATTAGTGGAACATTAGTGGAACATTACTGGAACATTACTGGAACATTGGTGGAACATTAGTGGAACATTAGCGGAACATTACTGGAACATTACTAGATTATTAGTGGAACATTACTGGAACATTAGTGGAACATTATTGGAACATTAGTGGAACATTTGTGGAACATTAGTGGAACATTAGTGGAACATTACTGGAACATTAGTGGAACATTAGTGGAACATTACTGGAACATTAGTGGAACATTAGTGGAACATTACTGGAATATTAGTGGAACATTAGTGGAACATTACTGGAACATTAGTGGAACAATAGTGGAACATTAGTGGAACATTACTGGAACATTAGTGGAACATCACTGGAACATTAGTGGAACATTACTGGAACATTAGTGGAACATTAGTGGAACATTAGTGGAACATTACTGGAACATTTGTGGAACATTAGTGGAACATTACTGGAACATTAGTGGAACATTAGTGGAACATTAGTGGAACATTAGTGGAACATTACTGGAACATTTGTGGAACATTAGTGGAACATTACTGGAACATTAGTGGAACATCACTGGAACATTTGTGGAACATTACTGGAACATTTGTGGAACATTAGTGGAACATTAGTGGATCATTAGTGGAACATTAGTGGAATATTTGTGGAACATCACTGGAACATTAGTGGAACATCACTGGAACATTAGTGGAACATTCGTGGAACATTACTGGAACATTAGTGGAACATTAGTAGAACATTAGTGGAACATTAGTGGAACATTACTGGAACATTAGTGGAACATTAATGGAACATTAGTGGAACATTAGTGGAACATCAGTGGAACATTAGTGGAACATCAGTGGAACATTAGTGGAACTTTAGTGGAACATTAGTGGAACATCAGTGGAACATTAGTGGAACATTAGTGGAACATCAGTGGAACATTAGTGGAACTTTAGTGGAACATTACTGGAACATCAGTGGAACATCAGTGGAACATTAGTGGAACATTATTGGAACATTAGTGGAACATTAGTGGAACATTAGTGGAACATTAGTGGAACATTAATGGTACATTAGTGGAACATTAGTGGAACATTATTGGAACATTAGTGGAACATTAGTGGAACATTAGTGGAACATTAGTGGAACATTAGTGGAACATTAATGGAACATTAGTGGAACATTAATGGAACATTAGTGGAACATTATTGGAACATTAGTGGAACATTATTGGAACATTAGTGGAACATTATTGGAACATTAGTGGAACATTAGTGGAACATTATTGGAACATTATTGGAACATTAGTGGAACATTAGTGGAACATTAATGGAACATTAGTGGAACATTAGTGGAACATTAGTGGAACATTATTGGAACATTAGTGGAACATTAGTGGAACATTAATGG
>NW_026906590.1:0-5000 GCF_033807715.1 Cololabis saira | reverse complement strand
CATACCCACAATGGGGAAATTCTGTCTCTGCATTCAACCATTTCTAGTCAAACTAGGAGCAGTGGTCTGCCATGCAATGGCCCGGCGCCCGGGGAGCGGTAAGGGTTAAGGACCTTGCAACGTGTTGACCCTCCTCTGTAGCCACTAGGCTAACACCCCAAAAGACTGCTGTCAGAAGTGGGATTCGAACCCACGCCTCCAGAGGAGACTGCGACCTGAACGCCAGGAGCCTTCGGATCGGCCGGCTAGAATGTTGATAATTGACCAATGAGAAGGCTGGAATGTTGATATAATGTTGACCAATGACCAATGAAACGGCTGGAATGTTGACACAATGTTGATCAATGACCAATGAGATGGCTGGAAAGTTGAAAAAATGTTGATAATTCTGACCAATCAAAATGCTTCTCCCCCGGGAACATTTGACCAATCAGGGTTGAAGAACAGAGTGGAAATGGCGACGGCGTCGAGCGTTATACACCCGTAATTAACCGAGCCAGACCCCGAAAGCGTATTTTTCTTCGGAAAATTTTATTATCTCATCGATCGCTGGATAAAGAGCACAGGTAGGTTATATGGTGGGATTTTCGTTTGGAATTGGCTAAAATAACGTTTTTACAAGTTGTCATTACATTACATTACGTTGTTATATGTGTTTACATGCGATCAATAGCCTAATCCTTTTAAAATCCAAATATTGGCAAATAAAATTGGCAATCAAGAATTTGCACGGTATGTAGACACCAATAAACCCTTTGAATAACCCGAATTTGCTCATATTCGGATTCGGATTTCTCGATAAAACGGAACAGGGATTTGTTTTCTTTGAATTTGTGGGTTAGTCTTATATACTAGACAGAGTATGGGTTCTTTTTGTTATTGATTATTTATTATTATGGTTTGTTTCCAATATTTTATGCGATCAATGTTGCTTTTGTTTTGCGGTTTATTTACATTACTCTGCATGAATGACCAGCGCCACGCCCCCCTAGCACCCCGTAACCTTTTTGAGATGAGCATTCTTTTGCTCATGCTTTTCATGTTAAAACAATCATTTTTCACAGACATGGCTTCAAAGTCCCATAAAGGTATGGCTGACAGTGAATGGATGTCCCGTTTGAGAAGTTTTGCTTCTACTGGGACATGGCCAGGAAATGCAGGAAACCGGCCAGCACCAAGGCAGAAGAAGTGGCATGATCTTTATCAGAAGGTATGTCTATTATTTACTGCTTGTAGGAGCTATTTGTCACTTTGTAGTTATTTAATTCATTTATTATTTAGTTAGTTTTTGTGGTCTAGTTTTGGGAATACACTTTTAATTTGTTAATGATATTTAGTATTGATTAAGTTTATTTTGTTACTTAACCATGTTTTATTTTGAAAGTACTGGGTAGCTGGAGCGCACCAGGTGAGATTATATATATATGGGTTGGCAGACACAGGTGAGCCAGGCACCTGGGAGGGCAGATGGTTTTTTACCAGGGCAAGAGAGGCGTCAGAGATCTTTGCTCGTTTGTTTGCCAGGAAAATAAACCATTGGAAACTTGATTTTTGCCTGGACAATGGACTTTCTGTATCCTGCGTAAATCCACTCCCTAGGTGTCTCAGTGGCCGTTTGATTATTATAGTTTGATACTTTGAGTTGAATATTTTGATTTATTTATTTATTTTGTTATAATTCACCTGGAGGACAAATAGCCACTACACTGCTCATACAGTTACATTTTAAAAAGCTAATAATGTGTGTGATGACTGTAAAGACATTGACTTAACCACTTCAAACCTCAACATATAATTTATATTCACAGATAGACAAATGCCCATTGACTCGACCGAGACAAAAAACTTTATTCCAACCCAAGTCTCTGCAATGCTTCTGTGGATTTCACTCCTACCAG
The DNA here is from genome assembly GCF_033807715.1 of Cololabis saira. NCBI lineage: Eukaryota > Metazoa > Chordata > Actinopteri > Beloniformes > Belonidae > Cololabis > Cololabis saira. The sequence goes on along the minus strand of NW_026906590.1, from coordinate 3,102 downwards.
GTAATTTAAATTGAAAACTGTGTGAAATTGAAAACTGTGTGTGTGTGTGTGTGTGTGTGTGTGTGTGTGTGTGTGTGTGTGTGTGTGTGTGTGTGTGTGTGTGTGTGTGTGTGTGTGTGTGTGTGTGTGTGTGTGTGTTTGGGGGGGGTGGTCACAGTGCAGGGTCATAGAAAATGTGGTTCTAAACAGGAAAAACTACTTTGGGGGCAAGGGGGCAGCACATGCAGTATGCCAATGTACATAATGAGAAACAATAGCCAAGTAGCTACAGTAATAATGAACATGGCATTTAACCTAATCCTCTCACAACTTGTGCCTGTGCATTTTGTTTGTTTGTTGGTTCATCCCAGTACACACATTAATTGATGTTTTATTGTTAGGGACAACAGAGTATGGCTGCAGTTGGTCAAGGCTCTCACACTGCAGTGCAACAGGCTGGAGCTGCCAGTGCCAGTCAAGGCTCTTCTGAGCTTCACACAGCAGTTCTAAGCTCTAACACAACTGCACAGCAGCAGACAGCGGTAGCAGCAGCAGCGTCTGGCTCCACGGCCCTGCACACTGCAGTTACCGCAGCCTCTGTCTCCACCCTGCCGCAGATGGTTGGTGATGGCTCAGCAATACGTAGGCCACCACTGAGTTTGTCAATGGTAATTAATTATACAAGTATTGACAATACATATTTCACTCTTCACTCCCTGACATTAGGAACTAATCATACCATGGCCCTTTGCTTTAACTTACAGTTTGCCAAGCCAAGATTTGGTGGTGCTCATTGCTCCGCTGCCAAGCCAAATATAAGTCTGGCCAGAAAATCAAGCCCGGTAAGAAATTGTATTGTCTAATTTGCTGCTTGGATGTCACATAGACTGATGTGAGCTTTGTAACCATAATGCTTGAAAGACAGTGCATCTTCTCCACCCAATCTTTCCCCAATGTTACCCCTGTCACTAAAAACACGGTCACATGAATTAGGCACTCAAATAGATGGATTATCTCCACTAACTGCCAAGTGTTGTATCTACCTATAGGCTAAACACCAGGGGCCTGTGGTGCACCAGCAGTCCATCACCCCTGACCCCACAGTGCGAGCCTCACCTTCAAGCCAGGAACCACCAGGGCAGAGTCTTGTTGCTCGTGAGAGGATGCAACAAGCTCCAGCTTCTTCTACCCAGGCTTTTACAGTAGAACAGGCCACAGCTGCTCCAGTGCCTGTAGTGGCTATGGATCCTCCTGTGTCACTTCCGCGTCTGTGGGCAGAAAACATCCCGCCGGAAGACAGGAAGTGGCTGTTGGCAGCACTGTGTCGACCAGGTACCACAGACCTGAAGGACAACCTGCAGCTGTGGTATCATCCCCCACCACCGGCCAACATCTCCCACCAGCCTCCGACTCCTGCCCGCTACTTCACGCACGATCTTCTGCTGTGGATGCCATACAGGCTCTGGAAGGTGAAGTTCGTCTGCACCAACCCAGCGTGTGGGCAGAGACAGCTCAAAGGTAAAGCTTTTTTTTGTTACTGTGAAATTACTGTTTTTGTAATGTGTTTCTCTGATGTGCTGTGAACACCTAAAACTTCTGAAAAGACAAATAATTGTCTGTCTGTGTGTGTGTGTGTGTGTGTGTGTGTGTGTACGGGCTCGTACTTGTGTTTCTGTTTGTCTTTCTGTCTGTTTATGTATCAGGTGCGGGCCTGCACAAGAGGGCACGTCAGGTCCTGGACATCGACCGGGTGTACTTCATTGTGGGAGAGGATCTGGGCTGCTCCAGATGCAAGACCACCTATGTCTCCTGGAGCCAGACCTTATTGCAACAGCTCAATTTGGCTCACAGGCTTGAGTTCCGGGTTATCCTGACCCAAAAGTAAGTAGTGTTTCTCCTCTTATGCTGTGAAAAATGCTGTGAAAAATTACGTGTTACATTTTTACCTATATTTTTTTGACCAAGATTCGCTTGTGACGTTCGAGTGACCCGGCTTCTGCGGGAGAGGGGCTTAGGGAACAGCCCCACACGGGTCCTCAAACAACTAAAGGAGAGCCACTCAGAGGAATGGTTGCAGCGAGTGGCGAGGTACACCACGGAATGCACGGCCTTCCTCCAGATGCCTGCACTGGTGCCACACCTGTTTCCAGAACCTCCGGAGCCTGGTGTGGTGCCCAGCTGCAAGTGGCTCTTGTCCGTTTACACCCAAGACATCCTGACCAGACTGACGGACATTCAGGCCCATATAACGTCAACCTATGGAACCATCCTGAAGTTTGACTCCACAAAAAAGGTTAAACTAATTTTAGGTTCTTTAAACCAGGTTACTAAAATTAACTGTTAATGATTAGGCTGATACAAGTAATACCACATATCACTTGCTCCTGCTTTAACACTATTATAATATTAATTCCTATGGTCTCAATTATTGTATGAAAATACAGTTTGTCCTTATTAAAGGTGCATACATTTTGTGTGTTTCAGATCACCAAGAAGTTAGCTGGTACTGCCAAGGGAACTGCTCTCTGGATGTCGTCTGTGGGCAATGAGTTTGGTGAGATTCTCATCAGTGTTCTCACTGCTCAGGAAGGAGCCGGATTGGACCAGATGGCTAATGGTCTGGTAAAGAGGTATGTTAATTTAAGTTATTATTTAGTTGATAAAAAACCTTAATGATTGGTATACCAGATTTTGCTTAAAGCAACATTCCATGTGTAGGTACCAGCAGGCTGGTGTGGATCCTCCTCTTGTGCTGTATGTGGACTGTGGGTGCTGTGCTGCGAAGGCTGACTCCACAAAACTGAAGGCGAGGTTCAGTGGTTGGGCGAGGCTCATCGTCAGACTCGACATCTGGCATTTTATGCGGCGAATGGCCATCGGATGCAGCACCGATGCCCATCAGTTGTACCCACTCTTCATGCAACGCCTCTCTGCATGCATTTTTGAGTGGGATGCAACTGATTTGGCACTGCTGCGGCTGGCCAAGAAACAGCAGCTTCAATCACAAGACATCCCTACTGACAATGTGGACAGGTATATTACATATACACAAACACTGGTTTTATCGCAATGGTACTGTGTCTTATACTTATTTATTCTGTCTGTTGGTCTAGGCATATCCAC
>NW_026906589.1:0-9000 GCF_033807715.1 Cololabis saira | reverse complement strand
ACCTGTGTTTCAGGTTCAAAATGACTGTTTCTCGCTGAGAAGCAGCCAAAAAGCGGATTTCTGTAATAACATTGTTTTACCTTCTGATTTTTTAAGGCAAGCTATTGATAACGTCAGAACATTGAAGGAGGGAGTCTATATAGTTGATTTGAGTGACTCCTTTCATTATTGGACTCACCAAACCAATTACCTGTGTTTCAGGTTCAAAATGACTGTTTCTCGCTGAGAAGCAGCCAAAAAGCAGATTTCTGTAATAACATTGTTTTACCTTCTGATTTTTTAAGGCAAGCTATTGAAAAAGTCAGAAAATTGAAGGAGGGAGTCTATATAGTCGATTTGAGTGACTCCTTTCATTGTTGGACTCACCAAACCACTTACCTGTGTTTCAGGTTCAAAATGACCGTTTCTCGCTGAGAAGCAGCCAAAAAGCGGATTTCTGTAATAACATTGTTTTACCGTCTGATTTTTTAAGGCAAGCTATTGAAAAAGTCAGAAAATTGAAGGAGGGAGTCTATATAGTTGATTTGAGTGACTCCTTTCATTGTTGGACTCACCAAACCACTTACCTGTGTTTCAGGTTCAAAATGATCATTTCTCGCTAAGAAACAGCTAAAAAGCGGATTTCTGTGAAAACACTGTTTTACCTTCTGATTTTTTAAGGCAAGCTATTGAAAACGTCAGAAAATTGAAGGAAGGAGTCTATATAGTTGATTTGAGTGACTCAATTCATTATTGGACTCACCAAACAACTTACCTGTGTTTCAGGTGGAAAATGACTGTTTCTGGCTTAGATACAGCTAAAAGCGGATTTTTGTGAAAACACTGTTTTACCTTCTGATTTTTTAAGGCAAGCTATTGAAAACGTCAGAAAATTGAAGGAAGGAGTCTATATAGTTGATTTGAGTGACTCATTTCATTATTGGACTCACCAAACCACTTACCTGTGTTTCAGGTTCAAAATGATCGTTTCTGGCTGAGAAACAGCTAAAAAGCGGATTTCTGTAAAAACACTGTTTTACCTTCTGATTTTTAAAGCAAGCTATTTAAAACGTCAGAAAATTGAAGGAAGGAGTCTATATAGTTGATTTGAGTGAGTCCTTTCATTATTGGACTCACCAAACCACTTATCTGTGTTTCAGGTTCAAAATGACTGTTTCTGGCTGAGATACAGCTAAAAGCGGATTTTTGTGAAAACAGTTTTACCTTCTGATTTTTTAAGGCAAGCTATTGAAAGAGTGATTCCTTTCATTATTGGACTCACCAAACCACTTACCTGTGTTTCAGGTTCAAAATGACCGTTTCTCGCTGAGAAGCAGCCAAAAAGCGGATTTCTGTAATAACATTGTTTTACCTTCTGATTTTTTAAGGCAAGCTAGTGAAAACGTCAGAACATTGAAGGAGGGAGTCTATATAGTTGATTTGAGTGACTCCTTTCATTGTTGGACTCACCAAACCACTTACCTGTGTTTCAGGTTCAAAATGACCGTTTCACGCTGAGATACAGCCAAAAAGTGGATTTCTGTGATAAGACTGTTTTACCTTCTGATTTTTTAAGGCAAGCTATTGAAAACGTTAGTACATTAAAGGAGGGAGTCTATATAGTTGATTTGAGTGACTCCTTTCATTATTGGACTCACCAAACCACTTACCTGTGTTTCAGGTTCAAAATGACTGTTTCTCGTTGAGAAGCAGCCAAAAAGCAGATTTCTGTAATAACATTGTTTTACCTTCTGATTTTTTAAGGCAAGCTATTGAAAAAGTCAGAAAATTGAAGGAGGGAGTCTATATAGTCGATTTGAGTGACTCCTTTCATTGTTGGACTCACCAAACCACTTACCTGTGTTTCAGGTTCAAAATGACCGTTTCTCGCTGAGAAGCAGCCAAAAAGCGGATTTCTGTAATAACATTGTTTTACCGTCTGATTTTTTAAGGCAAGCTATTGAAAAAGTCAGAAAATTGAAGGAGGGAGTCTATATAGTTGATTTGAGTGACTCCTTTCATTGTTGGACTCACCAAACCACTTACCTGTGTTTCAGGTTCAAAATGATCATTTCTCGCTAAGAAACAGCTAAAAAGCGGATTTCTGTGAAAACACTGTTTTACCTTCTGATTTTTTAAGGCAAGCTATTGAAAACGTCAGAAAATTGAAGGAAGGAGTCTATATAGTTGATTTGAGTGACTCAATTCATTATTGGACTCACCAAACAACTTACCTGTGTTTCAGGTGGAAAATGACTGTTTCTGGCTTAGATACAGCTAAAAGCGGATTTTTGTGAAAACACTGTTTTACCTTCTGATTTTTTAAGGCAAGCTATTGAAAACGTCAGAAAATTGAAGGAAGGAGTCTATATAGTTGATTTGAGTGACTCATTTCATTATTGGACTCACCAAACCACTTACCTGTGTTTCAGGTTCAAAATGATCGTTTCTGGCTGAGAAACAGCTAAAAAGCGGATTTCTGTAAAAACACTGTTTTACCTTCTGATTTTTAAAGCAAGCTATTTAAAACGTCAGAAAATTGAAGGAAGGAGTCTATATAGTTGATTTGAGTGAGTCCTTTCATTATTGGACTCACCAAACCACTTACCTGTGTTTCAGGTTCAAAATGACTGTTTCTGGCTGAGATACAGCTAAAAGCGGATTTTTGTGAAAACAGTTTTACCTTCTGATTTTTTAAGGCAAGCTATTGAAAAAGTGATTCCTTTCATTATTGGACTCACCACACCACTTCGAAAGTTTTCAAAGTTCCAACTGAGTGCAGCTAAATTCATCCATGGAGCTCTGCTTCCATCTTGTGGCCAAAAAAGGAACTTCTCCCGGGCAGGCAACACTGCAATTTCCCCCTCTTTTCTGCTGATATTTTCAATTCTGGTGGAGTAAAGCCAGTCAAAAAATATGCAAAAGGAGGGCCCCATCATTGCTAAGCCCCTTTGATCATTTTTAGAATTTTAAATGTAATTTTAGACAAGTTGGAGGCATTTTAATGCAGTATTTCTGCTGCTTTTTCACCCAGGCTGAAGTGCAATTTCCTCCTCTTTTCTTTCATTTGGCTGAAGTAAAGCCAGGAAAAACATTCCTAAACCATGCTAAACCATTTTGATCATTTTTAGATTTTTAGATTGTGATTTTAGACAAGTTTGAGCAATTTTAATGCAGCATTTCGGCTGCTGTTTTTGGCTGACTCTGGAGTGAGATTTTCCCCTCTTTTCTTCTCATGTTTCTAATTTGGCTGAAGCAAATGAAGGCAAAAAATGCTCAAAAGACAAAGCCCATTTTTGTGAAGGAATTGTGTTTATTTTCAGATTTTTACACTTTATTTCAGAGCAGTTGGAGACATTTTAATGCTGTCAGTCTGCCTTTTAGGCGAATGTGCAGTACCTCATTTTGTACACAGCACGGTAATGGGCGGGGGGAAGGGGGCAGACCTGTGTTTCAGGTGGAAAATGACTGTTTCTGGCTGAGATACAGCTAAAAGCGGATTTCTGTGATAACACTGTTTTACCTTCTGATCTTTTAAGGCAAGCTATTGAAAACGTCAGAAAATTGAAGGAAGGAGTCTATATAGTTGATTTGAGTGACTCCTTTCTTTATTGGACTCACCAAACCACTTACCTGTGTTTCAGGTTCAAAATGACCGTTTCTCGCTGAGAAGCAGCCAAAAAGCGGATTTCTGTAATAACATTGTTTTACCGTCTGATTTTTTAAGGCAAGCTATTGAAAAAGTCAGAAAATTGAAGGAGGGAGTCTATATAGTTGATTTGAGTGACTCCTTTCATTGTTGGACTCACCAAACCACTTACCTGTGTTTCAGGTTCAAAATGATCATTTCTCGCTAAGAAACAGCTAAAAAGCGGATTTCTGTGAAAACACTGTTTTACCTTCTGATTTTTTAAGGCAAGCTATTGAAAACGTCAGAAAATTGAAGGAAGGAGTCTATATAGTTGATTTGAGTGACTCAATTCATTATTGGACTCACCAAACAACTTACCTGTGTTTCAGGTGGAAAATGACTGTTTCTGGCTTAGATACAGCTAAAAGCGGATTTTTGTGAAAACACTGTTTTACCTTCTGATTTTTTAAGGCAAGCTATTGAAAACGTCAGAAAATTGAAGGAAGGAGTCTATATAGTTGATTTGAGTGACTCATTTCATTATTGGACTCACCAAACCACTTACCTGTGTTTCAGGTTCAAAATGATCGTTTCTGGCTGAGAAACAGCTAAAAAGCGGATTTCTGTAAAAACACTGTTTTACCTTCTGATTTTTAAAGCAAGCTATTTAAAACGTCAGAAAATTGAAGGAAGGAGTCTATATAGTTGATTTGAGTGAGTCCTTTCATTATTGGACTCACCAAACCACTTATCTGTGTTTCAGGTTCAAAATGACTGTTTCTGGCTGAGATACAGCTAAAAGCGGATTTTTGTGAAAACAGTTTTACCTTCTGATTTTTTAAGGCAAGCTATTGAAAGAGTGATTCCTTTCATTATTGGACTCACCAAACCACTTACCTGTGTTTCAGGTTCAAAATGACCGTTTCTCGCTGAGAAGCAGCCAAAAAGCGGATTTCTGTAATAACATTGTTTTACCTTCTGATTTTTTAAGGCAAGCTAGTGAAAACGTCAGAACATTGAAGGAGGGAGTCTATATAGTTGATTTGAGTGACTCCTTTCATTGTTGGACTCACCAAACCACTTACCTGTGTTTCAGGTTCAAAATGACCGTTTCACGCTGAGATACAGCCAAAAAGTGGATTTCTGTGATAAGACTGTTTTACCTTCTGATTTTTTAAGGCAAGCTATTGAAAACGTTAGTACATTAAAGGAGGGAGTCTATATAGTTGATTTGAGTGACTCCTTTCATTATTGGACTCACCAAACCACTTACCTGTGTTTCAGGTTCAAAATGACTGTTTCTCGTTGAGAAGCAGCCAAAAAGCAGATTTCTGTAATAACATTGTTTTACCTTCTGATTTTTTAAGGCAAGCTATTGAAAAAGTCAGAAAATTGAAGGAGGGAGTCTATATAGTCGATTTGAGTGACTCCTTTCATTGTTGGACTCACCAAACCACTTACCTGTGATTTTTTAAGGCAAGCTATTGAAAAAGTCAGAAAATTGAAGGAGGGAGTCTATATAGTTGATTTGAGTGACTCCTTTCATTGTTGGACTCACCAAACCACTTACCTGTGTTTCAGGTTCAAAATGATCATTTCTCGCTAAGAAACAGCTAAAAAGCGGATTTCTGTGAAAACACTGTTTTACCTTCTGATTTTTTAAGGCAAGCTATTGAAAACGTCAGAAAATTGAAGGAAGGAGTCTATATAGTTGATTTGAGTGACTCAATTCATTATTGGACTCACCAAACAACTTACCTGTGTTTCAGGTGGAAAATGACTGTTTCTGGCTTAGATACAGCTAAAAGCGGATTTTTGTGAAAACACTGTTTTACCTTCTGATTTTTTAAGGCAAGCTATTGAAAACGTCAGAAAATTGAAGGAAGGAGTCTATATAGTTGATTTGAGTGACTCATTTCATTATTGGACTCACCAAACCACTTACCTGTGTTTCAGGTTCAAAATGATCGTTTCTGGCTGAGAAACAGCTAAAAAGCGGATTTCTGTAAAAACACTGTTTTACCTTCTGATTTTTAAAGCAAGCTATTTAAAACGTCAGAAAATTGAAGGAAGGAGTCTATATAGTTGATTTGAGTGAGTCCTTTCATTATTGGACTCACCAAACCACTTACCTGTGTTTCAGGTTCAAAATGACTGTTTCTGGCTGAGATACAGCTAAAAGCGGATTTTTGTGAAAACAGTTTTACCTTCTGATTTTTTAAGGCAAGCTATTGAAAAAGTGATTCCTTTCATTATTGGACTCACCACACCACTTCGAAAGTTTTCAAAGTTCCAACTGAGTGCAGCTAAATTCATCCATGGAGCTCTGCTTCCATCTTGTGGCCAAAAAAGGAACTTCTCCCGGGCAGGCAACACTGCAATTTCCCCCTCTTTTCTGCTGATATTTTCAATTCTGGTGGAGTAAAGCCAGTCAAAAAATATGCAAAAGGAGGGCCCCATCATTGCTAAGCCCCTTTGATCATTTTTAGAATTTTAAATGTAATTTTAGACAAGTTGGATGCATTTTAATGCAGTATTTCTGCTGCTTTTTCACCCAGGCTGAAGTGCAATTTCCTCCTCTTTTCTTTCATTTGGCTGAAGTAAAGCCAGGAAAAACATTCCTAAACCATGCTAAACCATTTTGATCATTTTTAGATTTTTAGATTGTGATTTTAGACAAGTTTGAGCAATTTTAATGCAGCATTTCGGCTGCTGTTTTTGGCTGACTCTGGAGTGAGATTTTCCCCTCTTTTCTTCTCATGTTTCTAATTTGGCTGAAGCAAATGAAGGCAAAAAATGCTCAAAAGACAAAGCCCATTTTTGTGAAGGAATTGTGTTTATTTTCAGATTTTTACACTTTATTTCAGAGCAGTTGGAGACATTTTAATGCTGTCAGTCTGCCTTTTAGGCGAATGTGCAGTACCTCATTTTGTCCACAGCACGGTAATGGGCGGGGGGAAGGGGGCAGACCTGTGTTTCAGGTTCAAAACAACTGTTTCTCGCTGAGAAACAGCCAAAAACCGGATTTCTTTGATAACACTGTTTTACCTTCAGATTTTTAAGGCAAGCTATTGAAAACGTCAGAAAATTGAAGGAGGGAGTCTATATAGTTGATTTGAGTGACTCATTTAATTATTGGACTCACCAAACCACTTACCTGCGTTTCAGGTTGAAAATGACTGTTTCTGGCTGAGATACAGCTAAAAGCGGATTTCTGTGATAACACTGTTTTACCTTCAGATTTTTAAGGCAAGCTATTGAAAACGTCAGAAAATTGAAGGAGGGAGTCTATATATAGTTGATTTGAGTGACTCATTTCATTATTGGACTCACCAAACCACTTACCTGCGTTTCAGGTTGAAAATGACTGTTTCTGGCTGAGATACAGCTAAAAGCGGATTTCTGTGATAACACTGTTTTACCTTCAGATTTTTAAGGCAAGCTATTGAAAACGTCAGAAAATTGAAGGAGGGAGTCTATATAGTTGATTTGAGTGACTCATTTCATTATTGGACTCACCAAACCACTTACGTGCGTTTCAGGTTGAAAATGACTGTTTCTGGCTGAGATACAGCTAAAAGCGGATTTCTGTGATAACACTGTTTTACCTTCAGATTTTTAAGGCAAGCTATTGAAAACGTCAGAAAATTGAAGGAGGGAGTCTATATAGTTGATTTGAGTGACTCATTTCATTATTGGACTCACCAAACAACTTACCTGTGTTTCAGGTGGAAAATGACTGTTTCTGGCTGAGATACAGCTAAAAGCGGATTTTTGTGAAAACACTGTTTTACCTTCTGATCTTTTAAGGCAAGCTATTGAAAACGTCAGAAAATTGAAGGAAGGAGTCTATATAGTTGATTTGAGTGACTCCTTTCTTTATTGGACTCACCAAAACACTTACCTGTGTTTCAGGTTCAAAATGATCGTTTCTGGCTGAGAAACAGCTAAAAAGCGGATTTCTGTAAAAACACTGTTTTACCTTCTGATTTTTTAAAGCAAGCTATTTAAAACGTCAGAAAATTGAAGGAAGGAGTCTATATAGTTGATTTGAGTGAGTCCTTTCATTATTGGACTCACCAAACCACTTACCTGTGTTTCAGGTTCAAAATGACTGTTTCTGGCTGAGATACAGCTAAAAGCGGATTTTTGTGAAAACACTGTTTTACCTTCTGATTTTTTAAGGCAAGCTATTGAAAACGTCAGAAAATTGAAGGAAAGAGTCTATATAGTTGATTTGAGTGACTCATTTCATTATTGGACTCACCAAACAACTTACCTGTGTTTCAGGTGGAAAATGACTGTTTCTGGCTTAGATACAGCTAAAAGCGGATTTTTGTGAAAACACTGTTTTACCTTCTGATTTTTTAAGGCAAGCTATTGAAAACGTCAGAAAATTGAAGGAAGGAGTCTATATAGTTGATTTGAGTGACTCATTTCATTATTGGACTCACCAAACAACTTACCTGTGTTTCAGGTGGAAAATGACTGTTTCTGGCTTAGATACAGCTAAAAGCGGATTTTTGTGAAAACACTGTTTTACCTTCTGATTTTTTAAGGCAAGCTATTGAAAACGTCAGAAAATTGAAGGAAGGAGTCTATATAGTTGATATGAGTGACTCATTTCATTATTGGACTCACCAAACCACTTACCTGTGTTTCAGGTTCAAAATGATCGTTTCTGGCTGAGAAACAGCTAAAAAGCGGATTTCTGTAAAAACACTGTTTTACCTTCTGATGATTTTTAAAGCAAGCTATTTAAAACGTCAGAAAATTGAAGGAAGGAGTCTATATAGTTGATTTGAGTGAGTCCTTTCATTATTGGACTCACCAAACCACTTACCTGTGTTTCAGGTTCAAAATGACTGTTTCTGGCTGAGATACAGCTAAAAGCGGATTTTTGTGAAAACAGTTTTACCTTCTGATTTTTTAAGGCAAGCTATTGAAAGAGTGATTCCTTTCATTATTGGACTCACCAAACCACTTCGAAAGTTTTCAAAGTTCCAACTGAGTGCAGCTAAATTCATCCATGGAGCTCTGCTTCCATCTTGTGGCCAAAAAAGGAACTTCTCCCGGGCAGGCAACACTGCAATTTCCCCCTCTTTTCTGCTGATATTTTCAATTCTGGTGGAGTAAAGCCAGTCAAAAAATATGCAAAAGGAGGGCCCCATCATTGCTAAGCCCCTTTGATCATTTTTAGAATTTTAAATGTAATTTTAGACAAGTTGGAGGCATTTTAATGCAGTATTTCTGCTGCTTTTTCACCCAGGCTGAAGTGCAATTTCCTCCTCTTTTCTTTCATTTGGCTGAAGTAAAGCCAGGAAAAACATGTGCAAAAGGCAGGCCACATCATTGCTAAACCATTTTGATCATTTTTAGATTTTTAGATT
>NW_026906588.1:0-9000 GCF_033807715.1 Cololabis saira | reverse complement strand
GGGGGAGGGGGTGCCGGTCTGGCACGGTCTTGTTGTTGAGGAGCCGGTAGTCGATACACAGGCGCAGCGTCCCATCCTTCTTCCTCACACATATGACAGGGGCTGCATAGGGGGATTGGGATTTGACGATCCATCCTTTTACTATCAGGTCCTGAACATATTCCTTCACCTCTTTATAGAGTGGTTTCGGGATCGATGCGTAGGCCTTCTGCACTGGGATGTCGTCTTTGAGTCTGACCTCCATCTGTAGCGAGGGAATGCAACCGATGTCACTACTGTCTCGTGAGAAGGCCCCAGACTCCTCACGCAGCACTCTCTCCACTGCCTGCTGCTGTTCAGGGTCCAGGTGACTGATGTCGACCGGCGGCAACCAGGGTTCGCTGGAGGTCACACTGGGGGAGATGGTGTTAAACCCTACTGCTGCTCTCACCTGTGGCTCTGCGTTGTCAGCTTCGATGACTTTGATGACGTGCTGGATGACACCTAGGGAGGTCCGCTTTGGCAGGGTGACATCATGCTTTGAGTGGTTGGAGATGGGCACCTTAACATGGGGCTGACGTGTGTGGCGGATTTCCAGGACGCCTTCTCCCACACTTAACTGTCCTAGAACAGGGTTCTCATCTGCAGGTTCATACAGGATAAGGGGGTCTGAGGTGTCAAAGTTAGAAGGGACTCGGCACCACACATGTACAGTACTTCCTGCTGGGATAACAACATTGTCTCTGCCTACCCTCACTGTGGCCGGGTCGCAGACTGTCTTCGGGGCAACCTGGATGAAGTTGACCATGGCCTGGTTACTTGACAGTTATATATATTTAGATGAAGGTTTTTGTAAGCTTTGCATTTATTATTGTTGATGCGTATTTGAATATTCTTTTATTTTCTAGTATTCTCAATTTGCACTGATGTCGATGCGTATATTGAATATTCTTTTATTTTCTATTATTCTCAATTTGCACTGATGTCGATGCGTATTTGAATATGCTTTTATTTTCTATTATTCTCAATTTGCACTGATGTCGATGCGTATTTGGATATTCTTTTATTTTCTATTATTCTCAATTTGCACTGATGTCGATGCGTATTTGGATATTATTTTATTTTCTATTATTCTCAATTTGCACTGATGTCAATAGGTTTTGAAAGAGATATTATTGCAGGTTTTTGAAATATTTTGTTGGTTGATTGGTTTATGATTGCATTATTGTAAATAAAGTCAGAGGAGTTTTTGAACGCAACACGAATGGTTCATTGTTTTAATGCCTGTGATCTTTACCTCTGTTTTCTCAGAGACCGTTTACGGCGAGACAATGATCCAACCAAATCAATACTGTGACGTGGTACCCGGTCCAGCTTGGGACCCGTTACAATAGCCCCCCAGCTCAGCCGCCATGTGTTGGAGTTCACCCCGGTGAACGAGAGGGTCGCTTCCCTGCGCCTTCGGGTCGGGGAAAGGTCTCTCACTGTTGTTTGTGCCTACGGGCCGAACAGCAGTGCGGAGTACCCGGCCTTTGGGTAGTGACCGAAAGGACAAGATCGCGGATACAAGCGGCCGAGATGAGTTTCCTCCGCAGGGTGGCTGGACGCTCCCTTAGAGATAGGGTGAGGAGTTCGGTTACCCGGGAGGAGCTCGGAGTCGAGCCGCTGCTCCTTCACATTGAGAGGAGTCAGCTGAGGTGGCTTGGGAATCTGTACCGGATGCCTCCTGGACGCCTCCCTAGGCAGGTGTTCCAGGCATGTCCCACCGGGAGGAGACCCCGGGGCAGACCCAGGACACGCTGGAGAGACTATGTCTCTCGGCTGGCTTGGGAGCGCATCGGACTCCCCCCGGAGGAGCTGGAGGAAGTGTCTGGGGTGAAGGAAGTCTGGGCATCTCTGCTGAGGCTGCTGCCCCCGCGACCCGGGAACGGATAAAGTGGCGGACGATGGATGGATGGATGGATGGACTCCTTTCATTGTTGGACTCACCAAACCACTTACCTGTGTTTCAGGTTCAAAATAATCGTTTCTCGCTAAGAAACAGCCAAAAAGTGGATTTCTGTGATAACACTGTTTTACCTTCTGATTTTTTAAGGCAAGCTATTGAAAACGTCAGAAAATTGAAGGAGGGAGTCTATATAGTTGATTTGAGGGACTCCTTTCATTATTGGACTCACCAAACCCCTTACCAGTGTTTCAGGTTCAAAATGACTGTTTCTCGCTGAGAAACTGCCAAAAAGCGGATTTCTGTAATAACATTGTTTTACCTTCTGATTTTTTAAGGCAAGCTATTGAAAACGTCAGAAAATTGGAGAAAGGAGTCTATGTAGTTGATTTGAGAGACTCATTTCATTATTGGACTCACCAAACCACTTACAGTGTTTCAGGTTCAAAATGACTGTTTCTCGCTGAGAAACAGCCAAAAAGCGGGTTTCTGTCATAACATTGATTTACCTTCTGATTTTTTAAGACAAGGTATTGAAAACGTCAGAAAATTGAAGGAGGGAGTCTATATAGTTGATTTGAGTGACTCCTTTCATCCTCTCCTTGAACCGCCACCTTACTGTGGTGGAGGGGTTTGTGTGCCCGAGTGATCCTAGGAGCTATGTTGTCGGTGGCACTTATGCCCCTGGTAGGGTCTCCCATGGCAAACAGGTCCTGGGTGACGGGCCAGACTAAGAGCGGTTCACAAAGCCTATCATGAAGAGGAGACATCAAAGGACCGCTACGTCGCCCGGATCTGCGTTACCGGGGCCCCGCCCTGGAGCCAGGCGTGGGGGTCACCTCGCTGGGGGGGAAGGAGCCGGAGCTTGTGCGTGAGGTTGAGAGATACCGGCTAGAGATAGTCGGGCTCACCTCCACACATAGCTTGGGCTCTGGAACCCAGCTCCTTGAAAGGGGCTGGACCCTCCACTACTCTGGAGTTGCCCAGGGTGAGAGGCGGTGGGCTGGTGTGGGCTTGGTTATAGCCCCCCAGCTCAGCCGCCATGTGTTGGAGTTCACCCCGGTGAACGAGAGGGTCGCTTCCCTGCGCCTTCGGGTCGGAGAAAGGTCTCTCACTGTTGTTTGTGCCTACGGGCCGAACAGCAGTGCGGAGTACCCGGCCTTCTTGGGGTCCCTGGGAGGAGTACTTGATAGTGCTCCAACTGGGGACTCCATTGTTCTACTGGGGGACTTCAACGCTCACGTGGGCAATGACAGTGATACCTGGAGAGGCGTGATTGGGAGGAACGGCCTCCCCGATCTGAACCCGAGCAGTGTTTTGTTGTTGGACTTCTGTGCTAGTCACAGTTTGTCCATAACAAACACCATGTTCAGGCATAAAGGTGTCCATCAGTGCACGTGGCACCAGGACACCCTAGGCCGGAGGTCAATGATCGACTTTGTTGTCGTTTCATCTGACCTTCGGCCGCAAGTCTTGGACACTCGGGTGAAGAGAGGGGCTGAGCTGTCAACTGATCACCACCTGGTGGTGAGTTGGATGCGCTGGCGGAGGAGGAGGTTGGACAGACCGGGCAGAACCAAACGGATTGTGAGGGTCTGTTGGGAACGTCTGGCCGAGCCCTCTGTCAGGGACATCTTCAACTCCCACCTCCGGGAGAGCTTCTCTCAGATCCCGGGGGAGGCGGGGGACATTGAGTCAGAGTGGACCATGTTCTCTGCCTCCATTGTCGACGCGGCGGCTCGAAGTTGTGGTCGCAAGGTCTCCGGTGCCTGTCGTGGCGGCAATCCTAGAACCCGGTGGTGGACACCGGAAGTACAGGATGCCGTCAGACTGAAGAAGGAGTCCTACCGGGCTATGTTGGCCGGTGGGACTCCTGACGCAGTAGATGGGTACCGGCAGGCCAAGCGAGCTGCGGCTCGGGCAGTCCTGGAGGCAAAAACCTGGGTCTGGGAGGAGTTCGGAGAGGCCATGGAGGAAGACTTTCGGTCGGCCTCGCGGAAATTCTGGAGGACTGTTCAGCGCCTCAGAAGGGGTAAGCAGTACTCTGCCGGCACCGTTTATGGTGCGGGTGCGGAGCTGTTGACTTCGACTGGGGACATCGTCGGACGGTGGAAGGAATACTTCGAGGATCTCCTCAACCCGACTGACATGCCTTCCACTGAGGAAGCAGAGAGTGTGGACTCTGGGGCGTGCTCATCCATCACCCAAGCCGAGGTCACTGAGGTAGTTCGTAAGCTCCTCAGTGGCAGGGCACCGGGGGTGGATGAGATTCGCCGTGAGTACCTCAAGTCTCTGGATGTCGTAGGGCTGTCTTGGCTGACACGCCTCTGCGACATCGCATGGAGGAAGGGGACAGTACCGCTGGAGTGGCAAACCGGGGTGGTGGTCCCTCTGTTTAAAAAGGGGGACCGGAGAGTGTTTTCCAACTACAGGGGGATCACACTTCTCAGCCTCCCCGGGAAAGTCTACTCCAGGGTACTGGAGAGGAGATTACGGCCGATAGTTGAACCTCGGATTCAGGAGGAACAATGCGGTTTTCGTCCCGGTCGCGGAACACTGGACCAGCTCTATACCCTCCGCAGGGTGCTCGAGGGTTCATGGGAATTTGCCCAACCAGTCTACATGTGCTTTGTGGATCTGGAGAAGGCATTTGACCGTGTCCCTCGTGCCATCCTGTGGGGGGTGCTCAGTGAGTATGGAGTCCGGGGCCCTCTATTAAGGGCTGTCCGGTCTCTGCATGATCGGAGTAGGAGTCTGGTTCGCATTGCTGGCAGTAAGTCAGACTTGTTCCCGGTGCATGTTGGACTCTGGCAGGGCTGCCCTTTGTCACCGGTCCTGTTCATAATTTTTATGGACAGGATTTCTAGGCGCAGCCAGGGGCCGGAGGGGTTCCGGTTTGGGATTTCATCTCTGCTTTTTGCAGATGATGTTGTCCTGTTGGCTTCATCGGACCGGGACCTTCAGCATGCGCTGGGGCGGTTTGCGGCCGAGTGCGACGCGGCAGTGATGAGAATCAGCACCTCCAAGACCGAGGCCATGGTTCTCCACCGGGAAAGGGTGGCGTGCCTTCTCCGGGTGGGTGGGGAAGTTTTCAATTCAATTCAATTCAATTTTATTTGTATAGCGTCTAATACAACAGATGTTGTTTCTAGACGCTTTCCAGAGATCCAGAACATGAACATAAACATACTCATAAACATAAACATAAACATAAACATAAACCCTGAACCCTGGGGAAGTCCTGCCCCAGGTGGAGGAGTTCAAGTATCTCGGGATCTTGTTCATGAGTGAGGGAACGATGGAGCGGGAGATTGACAGACGGATCGGTGCAGCGTCCGCAGTTATGCGGTCGATGTACCGGACCGTCGTGGTGAAGAGGGAGCTGAGTCGAAAGGCGAAGCTCTCGATTTACCGGTCAATCTACGCACCTACCCTCAGCTATGGTCATGAACTTTGGGTAGTGACCGAAAGGACAAGATCGCGGATACAAGCGGCCGAGATGAGTTTCCTCCGCAGGGTGGCTGGACGCTCCCTTAGAGATAGGGTGAGGAGTTCGGTTACCCGGGAGGAGCTCGGAGTCGAGCCGCTGCTCCTTCACATTGAGAGGAGTCAGCTGAGGTGGCTTGGGAATCTGTACCGGATGCCTCCTGGACGCCTCCCTAGGCAGGTGTTCCAGGCATGTCCCACCGGGAGGAGACCCCGGAGCAGACCCAGGACACGCTGGAGAGACTATGTCTCTCGGCTGGCTTGGGAGCGCATCGGACTCCCCCCGGAGGAGCTGGAGGAAGTGTCTGGGGTGAAGGAAGTCTGGGCATCTCTGCTGAGGCTGCTGCCCCCGCGACCCGGGAACGGATAAAGTGGCGGACGATGGATGGATGGATGGATGGACTCCTTTCATTGTTGGACTCACCAAACCACTTACCTGTGTTTCAGGTTCAAAATAATCGTTTCTCGCTAAGAAACAGCCAAAAAGTGGATTTCTGTGATAACACTGTTTTACCTTCTGATTTTTTAAGGCAAGCTATTGAAAACGTCAGAAAATTGAAGGAGGGAGTCTATATAGTTGATTTGAGGGACTCCTTTCATTATTGGACTCACCAAACCCCTTACCAGTGTTTCAGGTTCAAAATGACTGTTTCTCGCTGAGAAACTGCCAAAAAGCGGATTTCTGTAATAACATTGTTTTACCTTCTGATTTTTTAAGGCAAGCTATTGAAAACGTCAGAAAATTGGAGAAAGGAGTCTATGTAGTTGATTTGAGAGACTCATTTCATTATTGGACTCACCAAACCACTTACAGTGTTTCAGGTTCAAAATGACTGTTTCTCGCTGAGAAACAGCCAAAAAGCGGGTTTCTGTCATAACATTGATTTACCTTCTGATTTTTTAAGACAAGGTATTGAAAACGTCAGAAAATTGAAGGAGGGAGTCTATATAGTTGATTTGAGTGACTCCTTTCATCCTCTCCTTGAACCGCCACCTTACTGTGGTGGAGGGGTTTGTGTGCCCGAGTGATCCTAGGAGCTATGTTGTCGGTGGCACTTATGCCCCTGGTAGGGTCTCCCATGGCAAACAGGTCCTGGGTGACGGGCCAGACTAAGAGCGGTTCACAAAGCCTATCATGAAGAGGAGACATCAAAGGACCGCTACGTCGCCCGGATCTGCGTTACCGGGGCCCCGCCCTGGAGCCAGGCGTGGGGGTCACCTCGCTGGGGGGGAAGGAGCCGGAGCTTGTGCGTGAGGTTGAGAGATACCGGCTAGAGATAGTCGGGCTCACCTCCACACATAGCTTGGGCTCTGGAACCCAGCTCCTTGAAAGGGGCTGGACCCTCCACTACTCTGGAGTTGCCCAGGGTGAGAGGCGGTGGGCTGGTGTGGGCTTGGTTATAGCCCCCCAGCTCAGCCGCCATGTGTTGGAGTTCACCCCGGTGAACGAGAGGGTCGCTTCCCTGCGCCTTCGGGTCGGGGAAAGGTCTCTCACTGTTGTTTGTGCCTACGGGCCGAACAGCAGTGCGGAGTACCCGGCCTTCTTGGGGTCCCTGGGAGGACTACTTGATAGTGCTCCAACTGGGGACTCCATTGTTCTACTGGGGGACTTCAACGCTCACGTGGGCAATGACAGTGATACCTGGAGAGGCGTGATTGGGAGGAACGGCCTCCCCGATCTGAACCCGAGCAGTGTTTTGTTGTTGGACTTCTGTGCTAGTCACAGTTTGTCCATAACAAACACCATGTTCAGGCATAAAGGTGTCCATCAGTGCACGTGGCACCAGGACACCCTAGGCCGGAGGTCAATGATCGACTTTGTTGTCATTTCATCTGACCTTCGGCCGCAAGTCTTGGACACTCGGGTGAAGAGAGGGGCTGAGCTGTCAACTGATCACCACCTGGTGGTGAGTTGGATGCGCTGGCGGAGGAGGAGGTTGGACAGACCGGGCAGACCCAAACGGATTGTGAGGGTGTGTTGGGAACATCTGGCCGAGCCCTCTGTCAGGGACATCTTCAACTCCCACCTCCGGGAGAGCTTCTCTCAGATCCCGGGGGAGGCGGGGGACATTGAGTCCGAGTGGACCATGTTCTCTGCCTCCATTGTCGACGCGGCGGCTCGACGTTGTGGTCGCAAGGTCTCCGGTGCCTGTCGTGGCGGCAATCCTAGAACCCGGTGGTGGACACCGGAAGTACAGGATGCCGTCAGACTGAAGAAGGAGTCCTACCGGGCTATGTTGGCCGGTGGGACTCCTGACGCAGTAGATGGGTACTGGCAGGCCAAGCGAGCCGCGGCTCGGGCAGTCCTGGAGGCAAAAACCCGGGTCTGGGAGGAGTTCGGGGAGGCCATGGGGGAAGACTTTCGGTCGGCCTCGAGGAAATTCTGGAGGACTGTTCGGCGCCTCAGAAGGGGGAAGCAGTACTCTGCCGGCACCGTTTATGGTGCGGGTGGGGAGCTGTTGACTTCGACTGGGGACATCGTCGGACGGTGGAAGGAATACTTCGAGGATCTCCTTCAACCCGACTGACATGCCTTCCACTGAGGAAGCAGAGAGTGTGGACTCTGGGGCGTGCTCATCCATCACCCAAGCCGAGGTCACTGAGGTAGTTCGTAAGCTCCTCAGTGGCAGGGCACCGGGGGTGGATGAGATTCGCCGTGAGTACCTCAAGTCTCTGGATGTCGTAGGGCTGTCTTGGCTGACACGCCTCTGCGACATCGCATGGAGGAAGGGGACAGTACCGCTGGAGTGGCAAACCGGGGTGGTGGTCCCTCTGTTTAAAAAGGGGGACCGGAGAGTGTTTTCCAACTACAGGGGGATCACACTTCTCAGCCTCCCCGGGAAAGTCTACTCCAGGGTACTGGAGAGGAGATTACGGCCGATAGTTGAACCTCGGATTCAGGAGGAACAATGCGGTTTTCGTCCCGGTCGCGGAACACTGGACCAGCTCTATACCCTCCGCAGGGTGCTCAAGGGTTCATGGGAATTTGCCCAACCAGTCTACATGTGCTTTGTGGATCTGGAGAAGGCATTTGACCGTGTCCCTCGTGCCATCCTGTGGGGGGTGCTCAGTGAGTATGGAGTCCGGGGCCCTCTATTAAGGGCTGTCCGGTCTCTGCATGATCGGAGTAGGAGTCTGGTTCGCATTGCTGGCAGTAAGTCAGACTTGTTCCCGGTGCATGTTGGACTCTGGCAGGGCTGCCCTTTGTCGCCGGTCCTGTTCATAATTTTAATGGACAGGATTTCTAGGCGCAGCCAGGGGCCGGAGGGTTTGGGAACCTCAGGATTTCATCTCTGCTTTTTGCAGATGATGTTGTCCTGTTGGCTTCTTCGGACCGGGACCTTCAGCATGCGCTGGGGCGGTTTGCAGCCGAGTGCAACGGTGATGAGAATCAGCCAAGACCAAGGCCATGGTTCTCCACCGGGAAAGGGTGGCGTGCCTTCTCCGGGCGGGTGGGGAAGTTTTCAATTCAATTCAATTCAATTTTATTTGTATAGCGTCTAATACAACAGATGTTGTCTCTAGACGCTTTCCAGAGATCCAGAACATGAACATAAACATACACATAAACATAAACATAAACCCTGAAC
>NW_026906587.1:0-9026 GCF_033807715.1 Cololabis saira | reverse complement strand
CCAGAACTTAAAGGGACATTCTCACATTTTTACAAAAGATTTTTTCCAGAACTCTGAGGGAATTTCCACTTCTTTATGAACTTTATTTTTGAAATGGATGGTGAAGAAATGGATCAGAAGAGCCGTGGAGCTGCCCAGTCGTTGGATGAAGGAGGGGATTCTTCGAGGGAACCTCAACAACTAACCATAACCCTAACCCCAACCCTAACCTTAACCCTAAACCCTAATCATTACCTTAACCCCTGACCCCTAACCTTAACCCCTAACCCCAACCCCTAACCCTTGACCTCTAACCCTAACCTTAACCCTTAAACCCTAACCCAGAACCCTTACCCTAACCCCAACCCCTAACCCTAACCCTTGACCTCTAACCCTAACCTTAACCCTTAAACCCTAACCCAGAACCCTTACCCTAACCCTAACCCTAACCCTTAAACTCTAACCCTAACCCTAACCCCTGACCCTAACCCTTATCCCAACCACATCCCAGCCTGGATCTACGAAGACGTTCACGACTCCACCCACCACCCTCCTCCTTCTCTCTTTCCCTCGTACTGCGTGGGAGCGAGAGGGGGCAGGATAACGGCCCGTCAAGGCGGGGGAGAGACCTGCCCCTATAAGGCAACTCTCCCTGGTCCTGTCCCCTCTCAACCAGATGTGAAGCCCTCTCAACCAGATGTGGAGCTT
This sequence comes from Cololabis saira, assembly GCF_033807715.1. NCBI lineage: Eukaryota > Metazoa > Chordata > Actinopteri > Beloniformes > Belonidae > Cololabis > Cololabis saira. The sequence continues at coordinate 8,339 of NW_026906587.1, read as the reverse complement.
CCTGATCCCCGCCCTGGACCTGATCCCATCCCAACCTGGATCTACGAGGACATTCATGACTCCACCCATCACCTCCTCCTTCTTTTACTCCCTCGCTCTGCGTGGGAGTGTGAGAGGGGCAGGATAACGGCCCGTCAAGGCGGGGAAGAGACCTGCCCCTATAAGGCAACTCTTCCTGGTCCTGACCCCTCTCACCCAAATCTGTAACTGACCTGTTGTCTCTACTACTAATCAAACTTAAACTTGTTCATTGACCTATTGTCTCCACTATTAATCTAACTTTAGGTGGATAGTACGGTCAAGAGAGCTATGACGACGTGCGCCGGCCTGTGCATTACCTTTGGTCCCTGTAAACCACCGAGTCGACGGACGAGGTGGGGGGATCATCGAGAAACCTGAAAAATCTAACCCTAACCCTAACCCTAACCCTAACCCTAACCCTAACCCTAACCCCTAACCCTAACCCTAACCCTAACCCTAACCCTAACCCTTCCCAAAAAAAATTTGTTTATAGGTACATATCGACTCCAAATGTCCTAAAACGTGCTCCTAAACACTTTCTGGGGGAACTTTTTTCACCAAAACACTTAGTCAAATTTCAGGAAATTTTCGCTCCATTCATTTTCAATGCGATACACATTTCCGGTCATAACTTCCGAACGGAAGGTCGTAGAGACTTGGAAACTGCTTCCGTCGAACATAATACGACCACGAGCTTTCCAACGGTACCATCCATTAGCAAATGATCCACTCCTAGCAAAAGTTACAGACCTTTGAACTTGCTTTTCGCTGATTGGACGAGAAGACAAGGTCCCACCCCTTCCTCATTAGTATTACTGGAATCAGGGTACCCGAAAATGGGGGGGTAGCCCAAGTGTAGAGCAAATGATCCACTGTTTAGGGGGTCAAATCAAAGATTCCAAAGTGGCACTCTTGCCTTATCCTAACCCTAACCCTAACCCTAACCCTAACCCTAACCCTAACCCTAACCACCGAGTCGACGGACGAGGTGGGGGGATCATCGAGAAACCTGAAAAATCTAACCCTAACCCTAACCCTAACCCTAACCCAGTGAAAATCTTAGAAAATTTACAAGTATTTTTCCCAAAAGAAGTTTGTTTAATATAGGTACCTATCGACTCCAAATGGCCTGAAACGTGCTCCTAACTACTTTCTGGGTGAACCTTTTTCACCAAAACACTTAGTCAAATTTCAGGAAATTTTCGTCAAATTTCACAATTATTTTTCCCAAAAAAAACTTTGTTTATAGGTACGTATCGACTCCAAATGGCCTAAAACGTGCTCCTAAACACTTTCTGGGTGAACCTTTTTCACCAAAACACTTAGTCAAATTTCAGGAAATTTTCGCTCCATTCATTTTCAATGCGATACACATTTCCGGTCATAACTTCCGAACCGAAGGTCGTAGAGACTTGGAAACTGCTTCCGTCGAACATAATACGACCACGAGCTTTCCAACGGTACCATCCATGAGCAAATGATCCACTCCTAGCAAAAGTTACAGACCTTTGAACTTGCTTTTCGCTGATTGGACGAGAAGACAAGGTCCCACCCCTTCCTCATTAGTATTCCTGGAATCAGGGTACATGAAAATGGGGGGGTAGCCGAAGTGTCAAGCAAATGATCCACTGTTTAGGGGGTCAAATCAAAGATTCCAAAGTGGCACTCAGCCCCTATCCTAACCCTAACCCTAACCCTAACCCTAACCCTAACCCTAACCCTAACCCTAACCCTAACCCTAACCCTAACCCTAACCCTAACCCTAACCCTAACCCTAACCCTAACCCTAACCCCTAACCCTAACCCTAACCCTAACCCTAACCCTAACCCTAACCCTAACCCTAACCCTAACCCTAACCCTAACCCTAACCCTAACCCTAACCCTAACCCTAACCCTAACCCTAACCCTAACCCTAACCCTAACCCTAACCCTAACCCTAACCCTAACCCTAACCCTAACCCTAACCCTAACCCTAACCCTAACCCTAACCCTAACCCTAACCCTAACCCTAACCCTAACCCCAACCTGACCCCAACCTGACCCCCCCACCCCAACCCCAAAATCCTAACCTTAACCAGGGTAATTTTGTGAATGTGTGGAAAGTTAAAGGGGGTGCCATGTCAAAATTGTTTTTTACCAGGAAGTCAAAAATACCCTGATGCCAGGAAATTACCTGAGGTACTTTTTCCAGGATGATAAAAATACCCTGATGCCAGGAAACACCTGAAGAAGGCACACTTTTGCCGAAACGTCGTGTTAACACAGCCAAAAAATTAAGGGACACAGAAAGACAAGTTTAATCCAATTTGCAGAATGGAGGGAAAGATGAAAGGACAAAATTCCTATAAAAGGGGAGGGGTTTAGTGGGTAAATTTGGCCGGAAGGCCAGTGCATTTCCGGCTCTCCTCCGGGTGAGCCGGTTCAGTTCCCCTTACCTTACCCGCCCGTGCCTCCGGCCTGTTTCCCACCGGACCCCAAACCTGACCCCAACCTGACCCCAACCTGACCCCCCCACCCCAACCCCAAAATCCTAACCTTAACCAGGGTAATTTTGTGAATGTGTGGAAAGTTAAAGGGGGTGCCATGTCAAAATTGTTTTTTACCAGGAAGTCAAAAATACCCTGATGCCAGGAAATTACCTGAGGTACTTTTTCCAGGATGATAAAAATACCCTGATGCCAGGAAACACCTGAAGAAGGCACACTTTTGCCGAAACGTCGTGTTAACACAGCCAAAAAATTAAGGGACACAGAAAGACAAGTTTAATCCAATTTGCAGAATGGAGGGAAAGATGAAAGGACAAAATTCCTATAAAAGGGGAGGGGTTTAGTGGGTAAATTTGGCCGGAAGGCCAGTGCATTTCCGGCTCTCCTCCGGGTGAGCCGGTTCAGTTCCCCTTACCTTACCCGCCCGTGCCTCCGGCCTGTTTCCCACCGGACCCCAAACCTGACCCCAACCTGACCCCAACCTGACCCCCCCACCCCAACCCCAAAATCCTAACCTTAACCAGGGTAATTTTGTGAATGTGTGGAAAGTTAAAGGGGGTGCCATGTCAAAATTGTTTTTTACCAGGAAGTCAAAAATACCCTGATGCCAGGAAATTACCTGAGGTACTTTTTCCAGGATGATAAAAATACCCTGATGCCAGGAAACACCTGAAGAAGGCACACTTTTGCCGAAACGTCGTGTTAACACAGCCAAAAAATTAAGGGACACAGAAAGACAAGTTTAATCCAATTTGCAGAATGGAGGGAAAGATGAAAGGACAAAATTCCTATAAAAGGGGAGGGGTTTAGTGGGTAAATTTGGCCGGAAGGCCAGTGCATTTCCGGCTCTCCTCCGGGTGAGCCGGTTCAGTTCCCCTTACCTTACCCGCCCGTGCCTCCGGCCTGTTTCCCACCGGACCCCAAACCTGACCCCAACCTGACCCCAACCTGACCCCCCCACCCCAACCCCAAAATCCTAACCTTAACCAGGGTAATTTTGTGAATGTGTGGAAAGTTAAAGGGGGTGCCATGTCAAAATTGTTTTTTACCAGGAAGTCAAAAATACCCTGATGCCAGGAAATTACCTGAGGTACTTTTTCCAGGATGATAAAAATACCCTGATGCCAGGAAACACCTGAAGAAGGCACACTTTTGCCGAAACGTCGTGTTAACACAGCCAAAAAATTAAGGGACACAGAAAGACAAGTTTAATCCAATTTGCAGAATGGAGGGAAAGATGAAAGGACAAAATTCCTATAAAAGGGGAGGGGTTTAGTGGGTAAATTTGGCCGGAAGGCCAGTGCATTTCCGGCTCTCCTCCGGGTGAGCCGGTTCAGTTCCCCTTACCTTACCCGCCCGTGCCTCCGGCCTGTTTCCCACCGGACCCCAAACCTGACCCCAACCTGACCCCAACCTGACCCCCCCACCCCAACCCCAAAATCCTAACCTTAACCAGGGTAATTTTGTGAATGTGTGGAAAGTTAAAGGGGGTGCCATGTCAAAATTGTTTTTTACCAGGAAGTCAAAAATACCCTGATGCCAGGAAATTACCTGAGGTACTTTTTCCAGGATGATAAAAATACCCTGATGCCAGGAAACACCTGAAGAAGGCACACTTTTGCCGAAACGTCGTGTTAACACAGCCAAAAAATTAAGGGACACAGAAAGACAAGTTTAATCCAATTTGCAGAATGGAGGGAAAGATGAAAGGACAAAATTCCTATAAAAGGGGAGGGGTTTAGTGGGTAAATTTGGCCGGAAGGCCAGTGCATTTCCGGCTCTCCTCCGGGTGAGCCGGTTCAGTTCCCCTTACCTTACCCGCCCGTGCCTCCGGCCTGTTTCCCACCGGACCCCAAACCTGACCCCAACCTGACCCCAACCTGACCCCCCCACCCCAACCCCAAAATCCTAACCTTAACCAGGGTAATTTTGTGAATGTGTGGAAAGTTAAAGGGGGTGCCATGTCAAAATTGTTTTTTACCAGGAAGTCAAAAATACCCTGATGCCAGGAAATTACCTGAGGTACTTTTTCCAGGATGATAAAAATACCCTGATGCCAGGAAACACCTGAAGAAGGCACACTTTTGCCGAAACGTCGTGTTAACACAGCCAAAAAATTAAGGGACACAGAAAGACAAGTTTAATCCAATTTGCAGAATGGAGGGAAAGATGAAAGGACAAAATTCCTATAAAAGGGGAGGGGTTTAGTGGGTAAATTTGGCCGGAAGGCCAGTGCATTTCCGGCTCTCCTCCGGGTGAGCCGGTTCAGTTCCCCTTACCTTACCCGCCCGTGCCTCCGGCCTGTTTCCCACCGGACCCCAAACCTGACCCCAACCTGACCCCAACCTGACCCCCCCACCCCAACCCCAAAATCCTAACCTTAACCAGGGTAATTTTGTGAATGTGTGGAAAGTTAAAGGGGGTGCCATGTCAAAATTGTTTTTTACCAGGAAGTCAAAAATACCCTGATGCCAGGAAATTACCTGAGGTACTTTTTCCAGGATGATAAAAATACCCTGATGCCAGGAAACACCTGAAGAAGGCACACTTTTGCCGAAACGTCGTGTTAACACAGCCAAAAAATTAAGGGACACAGAAAGACAAGTTTAATCCAATTTGCAGAATGGAGGGAAAGATGAAAGGACAAAATTCCTATAAAAGGGGAGGGGTTTAGTGGGTAAATTTGGCCGGAAGGCCAGTGCATTTCCGGCTCTCCTCCGGGTGAGCCGGTTCAGTTCCCCTTACCTTACCCGCCCGTGCCTCCGGCCTGTTTCCCACCGGACCCCAAACCTGACCCCAACCTGACCCCAACCTGACCCCCCCACCCCAACCCCAAAATCCTAACCTTAACCAGGGTAATTTTGTGAATGTGTGGAAAGTTAAAGGGGGTGCCATGTCAAAATTGTTTTTTACCAGGAAGTCAAAAATACCCTGATGCCAGGAAATTACCTGAGGTACTTTTTCCAGGATGATAAAAATACCCTGATGCCAGGAAACACCTGAAGAAGGCACACTTTTGCCGAAACGTCGTGTTAACACAGCCAAAAAATTAAGGGACACAGAAAGACAAGTTTAATCCAATTTGCAGAATGGAGGGAAAGATGAAAGGACAAAATTCCTATAAAAGGGGAGGGGTTTAGTGGGTAAATTTGGCCGGAAGGCCAGTGCATTTCCGGCTCTCCTCCGGGTGAGCCGGTTCAGTTCCCCTTACCTTACCCGCCCGTGCCTCCGGCCTGTTTCCCACCGGACCCCAAACCTGACCCCAACCTGACCCCAACCTGACCCCCCCACCCCAACCCCAAAATCCTAACCTTAACCAGGGTAATTTTGTGAATGTGTGGAAAGTTAAAGGGGGTGCCATGTCAAAATTGTTTTTTACCAGGAAGTCAAAAATACCCTGATGCCAGGAAATTACCTGAGGTACTTTTTCCAGGATGATAAAAATACCCTGATGCCAGGAAACACCTGAAGAAGGCACACTTTTGCCGAAACGTCGTGTTAACACAGCCAAAAAATTAAGGGACACAGAAAGACAAGTTTAATCCAATTTGCAGAATGGAGGGAAAGATGAAAGGACAAAATTCCTATAAAAGGGGAGGGGTTTAGTGGGTAAATTTGGCCGGAAGGCCAGTGCATTTCCGGCTCTCCTCCGGGTGAGCCGGTTCAGTTCCCCTTACCTTACCCGCCCGTGCCTCCGGCCTGTTTCCCACCGGACCCCAAACCTGACCCCAACCTGACCCCAACCTGACCCCCCCACCCCAACCCCAAAATCCTAACCTTAACCAGGGTAATTTTGTGAATGTGTGGAAAGTTAAAGGGGGTGCCATGTCAAAATTGTTTTTTACCAGGAAGTCAAAAATACCCTGATGCCAGGAAATTACCTGAGGTACTTTTTCCAGGATGATAAAAATACCCTGATGCCAGGAAACACCTGAAGAAGGCACACTTTTGCCGAAACGTCGTGTTAACACAGCCAAAAAATTAAGGGACACAGAAAGACAAGTTTAATCCAATTTGCAGAATGGAGGGAAAGATGAAAGGACAAAATTCCTATAAAAGGGGAGGGGTTTAGTGGGTAAATTTGGCCGGAAGGCCAGTGCATTTCCGGCTCTCCTCCGGGTGAGCCGGTTCAGTTCCCCTTACCTTACCCGCCCGTGCCTCCGGCCTGTTTCCCACCGGACCCCAAACCTGACCCCAACCTGACCCCAACCTGACCCCCCCACCCCAACCCCAAAATCCTAACCTTAACCAGGGTAATTTTGTGAATGTGTGGAAAGTTAAAGGGGGTGCCATGTCAAAATTGTTTTTTACCAGGAAGTCAAAAATACCCTGATGCCAGGAAATTACCTGAGGTACTTTTTCCAGGATGATAAAAATACCCTGATGCCAGGAAACACCTGAAGAAGGCACACTTTTGCCGAAACGTCGTGTTAACACAGCCAAAAAATTAAGGGACACAGAAAGACAAGTTTAATCCAATTTGCAGAATGGAGGGAAAGATGAAAGGACAAAATTCCTATAAAAGGGGAGGGGTTTAGTGGGTAAATTTGGCCGGAAGGCCAGTGCATTTCCGGCTCTCCTCCGGGTGAGCCGGTTCAGTTCCCCTTACCTTACCCGCCCGTGCCTCCGGCCTGTTTCCCACCGGACCCCAAACCTGACCCCAACCTGACCCCAACCTGACCCCCCCACCCCAACCCCAAAATCCTAACCTTAACCAGGGTAATTTTGTGAATGTGTGGAAAGTTAAAGGGGGTGCCATGTCAAAATTGTTTTTTACCAGGAAGTCAAAAATACCCTGATGCCAGGAAATTACCTGAGGTACTTTTTCCAGGATGATAAAAATACCCTGATGCCAGGAAACACCTGAAGAAGGCACACTTTTGCCGAAACGTCGTGTTAACACAGCCAAAAAATTAAGGGACACAGAAAGACAAGTTTAATCCAATTTGCAGAATGGAGGGAAAGATGAAAGGACAAAATTCCTATAAAAGGGGAGGGGTTTAGTGGGTAAATTTGGCCGGAAGGCCAGTGCATTTCCGGCTCTCCTCCGGGTGAGCCGGTTCAGTTCCCCTTACCTAACCCTAACCCTAACCCTAACCCTAACCCTAACCCTAACCCTAACCCTAACCCTAACCCTAACCCTAACCCTAACCCTAACCCTAACCCTAACCCTAACCCTAACCCTAACCCTAACCCTAACCCTAACCCTAACCCTAACCCTAACCCTAACCCTAACCCTAACCCTAACCCTAACCCTAACCCTAACCCTAACCCTAACCCTAACCCTAACCCTAACCCTAACCCTAACCCTAACCCTAACCCTAACCCTAACCCTAACCCTAACCCTAACCCTAACCCTAACCCTAACCCTGTTTTATAAAAATAATAATAATAATAATACTATTTAAATAAATAATAATAATAATAATAAGAATAATAATAATTATAATAATTAAATTCATAATAATAATAAATATAATAATTATATAATAAGTTTTATAATATATAAAAAAATATATAGCCTTCCTACCGTAATTATAATAACTTTAACTCTGTAATATTACTCATAAAATTAGATTTTAACTTATCTTTATACTAAAATGGACACACCCTGGGAACTGATCATCCCGGCGGGGCCCACCCTGTGGTGAGGGTGTCTAGTGGTAATGGCCGAAACACCCCGTGATCCCGGGGTTCACTACTGATGATGTGTCCTATAAATAGACTTAAAATAGACATAAAATAGACATAAAATAGAATTTAAAATAAGATTGTTAGACAATTAAAGAAACTAACCTCTACAACAACAAACTCTCCACCCTATCTTAGTG
>NW_026906586.1:0-9030 GCF_033807715.1 Cololabis saira | reverse complement strand
CTAAAAGGCAGAATGACAGCATTAAAATGTTTCCAACTGCTCTGAAATAAAGTGTAAAAATCTGAAAATAAACACAATTCCTTCTCAAAAATGGGCTTTGTCTTTTGAGCATTTTTTGCCTTCATTTGATTCAGCCAAATTAGAAACATGAGAAGAAAAGAGGGGAAAATCTCACTCCAGACTCAGCCAAAAACAGCAGCCGAAATGCTGCATTAAAATTACTCAAACTTGTCTAACATCACAATCTAAAAATCTAAAAATGATCAAAATGGCTTAGAAATGATGCGGCCTGCCTTTTGCACGTGTTTTTCCTGGCTTTACTTCAGCAAAATGAAAGAAAAGTGGCGAAAATTGCACTTCAGCCAGGGTTAAAAAGCAGCAGAAATACTGCATTAAAATGCCTCCAACTTGTCTAAAATGACATTTAAAAATCTAAAAATGATCAAAATGACTTAGAAATGATGGGGCCCTCCTTTTGCATATTTTTTGACTGGCTTTACTCCACCAGAATTGAAAATATCAGCAGAAAAGAGGGGGGAAATTGCAGTGTTGTCTGCCCTGGAGAAGTTTCATTTTTTGCCCACAAGATGGAGGCAGAGCTCCACGGATGAATTTAGCTGCACTCAGTTGGAACTTTGACTTTCAATAGCTTGCCTTAAAAAATCAGAAGGTAAAACATTTTTTTCACAAAAATCCGCTTTTAGCTGTATCTCAGCCAGAAACAGTCATTTTCAACCTGAAGCACAGGTAAGTGGTTTGCTGAGTCCAATAATGAAAGGAGTCACTCAAATAGACTATATAGACTCCTTCCTTCAATTTTCTGATGTTTTCAATAGCTTGCCTTAAAAAATCAGAAGGTAAAACAGTGGTATCACAGAAATCCGCTTTTAGCTGTTTCTCAGCGAAAAACTGTTATTTTGAACCTGAAACACAGGTCCCCCCCCCCCCACCCATTACCGGGAGCGCATCACTGCGCCGTGCTGTGGACAAAATGAGGTACTGCACATTCGTCTAAAAGGCAGAATGACAGCATTAAAATGTCTCCAACTGCTCTGAAATAAAGTGTAAAAATCTGAAAATAAACACAATTCCTTCACAAAAATGGCCTTTGTCTTTTGAGCATTTTTTGCCTTCATTTGATTCAGCCAAATTAGAAACATGAGAAGAAAAGAGGGGAAAATCTCACTCCAGACTCAGCCAAAAACAGCAGCCGAAATGCTGCATTAAAATTACTCAAACTTGTCTAACATCACAATCTAAAAATCTAAAAATGATCAAAATGGCTTAGAAATGATGCGGCCTGCCTTTTGCACGTGTTTTTCCTGGCTTTACTTGAGCAAAATGAAAGAAAAGTGGCGAAAATTGCACTTCAGCCAGGGTTAAAAAGCAGCAGAAATACTGCATTAAAATGCCTCCAACTTGTCTAAAATGACATTTAAAAATCTAAAAATTATCAAAATGACTTAGAAATGATGGGGCCCTCCTTTTGCATATTTTTTGACTGGCTTTACTCCACCAGAATTGAAAATATCAGCAGAAAAGAGGGGGGAAATGCAGTGTTGTCTGCCCTGGAGAAGTTTCTTTTTTTGCCCACAAGATGGAGGCAGAGCTCCACGGATGAATTTAGCTGCACTCAGTTGGAACTTTGATTTTCAATAGCTTGCCTTAAAAAATCAGAAGGTAAAACATTTGTTTCACAAAAATCCGCTTTTAGCTGTATCTCAGCCAGAGTCATTTTCAACCTGAAGCACAGGTAAGTGGTTTGCTGAGTCCAATAATGAGTCACTCAAATAGACTATATAGACTCCTTCCTTCAATTTTCTGATGTTTTCAATAGCTTGTCTTAAAAAATCAGAAGATAAAACAGTGTTTTCACAAAAATCCGCTTTTAGCTGTATCTCAGCCAGAAACAGTCATTTTCAACCTGAAACACAGGTATGGTGAGTCCAATAATGAAATTAGTCACTCAAATCAACTATATAGACTCTCTCCTTCAATTTTCTGACGTTTTCCATAGCTTGCCTTAAAAAAATCAGAAGGTAAAACAGTGGTATCACAGAAATCCGCTTTTTGGCTGTTTCTCAGCGAGAAACAGTTATTTTGAACCTGAAACACAGGTCCCCCCCCCCACCCATTACCGGGAGCGCATCACTGCGCCGTGCTGTGGACAAAATGAGGTACTGCACATTCGCCTAAAAGGCAGAATGACAGCATTAAAATGTCTCCAACTGCTCTGAAATAAAGTGTAAAAATCTGAAAATAAACACAATTCCTTCTCAAAAATGGGCTTTGTCTTTTGAGCATTTTTTGCCTTCATTTGATTCAGCCAAATTAGAAACATGAGAAGAAAAGAGGGGAAAATCTCACTCCAGACTCAGCCAAAAACAGCAGCCGAAATGCTGCATTAAAATTACTCAAACTTGTCTAACATCACAATCTAAAAATCTAAAAATGATCAAAATGGCTTAGAATTGATGCGGCCTGCCTTTTGCACGTGTTTTTCCTGGCTTTACTTCAGCAAAATGAAAGAAAAGTGGCGAAAATTGCACTTCAGCCAGGGTTAAAAAGCAGCAGAAATACTGCATTAAAATGCCTCCAACTTGTCTAAAATGACATTTAAAAATCTAAAAATGATCAAAATGACTTAGGAATGATGGGGCCCTCCTTTTGCATATTTTTTGACTGGCTTTACTCCACCAGAATTGAAAATATCAGCAGAAAAGAGGGGGGAAATTGCAGTGTTGTCTGCCCTGGAGAAGTTTCTTTTTTTGCCCACAAGATGGAGGCAGAGCTCCACGGATGAATTTAGCTGCACTCATTTGGAACTTTGAAAACTTTCTAAGTGGTTTGGTGAATCCAATAATGAAAGGAGTCACTCTTTCAATAGCTTGCCTTAAAAAATCAGAAGGTAAAACATTTTTTTCACAAAAATCCGCTTTTAGCTGTATCTCAGCCAGAAACAGTCATTTTCAACCTGAAGCACAGGTAAGTGGTTTGCTGAGTCCAATAATGAAAGGAGTCACTCAAATAGACTATATAGACTCCTTCCTTCAATTTTCTGATGTTTTCAATAGCTTGCCTTAAAAAATCAGAAGGTAAATGATCTGGTATCACAGAAATCCGCTTTTAGCTGTTTCTCAGCGAGAAACAGTTATTTCGAACCTGAAACACAGGTCCCCCCCCCCCCCCCCACCCATTACCGGGAGCGCATCACTGCGCCGTGCTGTGGACAAAATGAGGTACTGCACATTCGCCTAAAAGGCAGAATGACAGCATTAAAATGTCTCCAACTGCTCTGAAATAAAGTGTAAAAATCTGAAAATAAACACAATTCCTTCACAAAAATGGCCTTTGTCTTTTGAGCATTTTTTGCCTTCATTTGATTCAGCCAAATTAGAAACATGAGAAGAAAAGAGGGGAAAATCTCACTCCAGACTCAGCCAAAAACAGCAGCCGAAATGCTGCATTAAAATTACTCAAACTTGTCTAACATCACAATCTAAAAGTCTAAAAATGATCAAAATGGATTAGAAATGATGCGGCCTGCCTTTTGCACGTGTTTTTCCTGGCTTTACTTCAGCAAAATGAAAGAAAAGTGGCGAAAATTGCACTAGAGCCAGGGTTAAAAAGCAGCAGAAATACTGCATTAAAATGCCTCCAACTTGTCTAAAATGACATTTAAAAATCTAAAAATGATCAAAATGACTTAGAAATGATGGGGCCCTCCTTTTTCTATATTTTTTGACTGGCTTTACTCCACCAGAATTGAAAATATCAGCAGAAAAGAGGGGGGAAATTGCAATGTTGTCTGCCCTGGAGAAGTTTCTTTTTTTGCCCACAAGATGGAGGCAGAGCTCCACGAATGAATTTAGCTGCACTCAGTTGGAACTTTGAAAACTTTCTAATTGGTTTGGTGAGTCCAATAATGAAAGGAGTCACTCTTTCAATAGCTTGCCTTAAAAAATCAGAAGGTAAAACAGTGTTTTCACAAAAATCCGCTTTTAGCTGTATCTCAGCCAGAAACAGTCATTTTCAACCTGAAGCACAGGTAAGTGGTTTGCTGAGTCCAATAATGAAAGGAGTCACTCAAATAGATTATATAGACTCCTTCCTTCAATCTTCTGACGTTTTCCATAGCTTGCCTTAAAAAATCAGATGGTAAAACAGTGGTATCACAGAAATCCGCTTTTTGGCTGTTTCTCAGCGAAAAACAGTTATTTTGAACCTGAAACACAGGTACCCCCCCCCCCAACCCCCCCCCCCCCCCCCCCACCACCACCCATTACCGGGAGCGCATCACTGCGCCGTGCTGTGGACAAAATGAGGTACTGCACATTCGCCTAAAAGGCAGAATGACAGCATTAAAATGTCTCCAACTGCTCTGAAATAAAGTGTAAAAATCTGAAAATAAACACAATTCCTTCACAAAAATGGCCTTTGTCTTTTGAGCATTTTTTGCCTTCACTTGATTCAGCCAAATTAGAAACATGAGAAGAAAAGAGGGGAAAATTTCACTCCAGACTCAGCCAAAAACAGCAGCCGAAATGCTGCATTAAAATTACTCAAACTTGTCTAACATCACAATCTAAAAATCTAAAAATGATCAAAATGGCTTAGAAATGATGCGGCCTGCCTTTTGCACGTGTTTTTCCTGGCTTTACTTCAGCAAAATGAAAGAAAAGTGGCGAAAATTGCACTTCAGCCAGGGTTAAAAAGCAGCAGAAATACTGCATTAAAATGCCTCCAACTTGTCTAAAATGACATTTAAAAATCTAAAAATGATCAAAATGACTTAGGAATGATGGGGCCCTCCTTTTGCATATTTTTTGACTGGCTTTACTCCACCAGAATTGAAAATATCAGCAGAAAAGAGGGGGGAAATTGCAATGTTGTCTGCCCTGGAGAAGTTTCTTTTTTTGCCCACAAGATGGAGGCAGAGCTCCACGAATGAATTTAGCTGCACTCAGTTGGAACTTTGAAAACTTTCTAAGTGGTTTGGTGAGTCCAATAATGAAAGGAGTCACTCTTTCAATAGCTTGCCTTAAAAAATCAGAAGGTAAAACAGTGTTTTCACAAAAATCCGCTTTTAGCTGTATCTCAGCCAGAAACAGTCATTTTCAACCTGAAGCACAGGTAAGTGGTTTGCTGAGTCCAATAATGAAAGGAGTCACTCAAATAGACTATATAGACTCCTTCCTTCAATTTTCTGATGTTTTCAATAGCTTGCCTTAAAAGATCAGAAGGTAAAACAGTGGTATCACAGAAATCCGCTTTTTGGCTGTTTCTCAGCGAAAAACAGTTATTTTGAACCTGAAACACAGGTACCCCCCCCCCCCCCAACCCCCCCCCCCCCCCCCCCCCCCCCCCACCCATTACCGCGAGCGCATCACTGCGCCGTGCTGTGGACAAAATGAGGTACTGCACATTCGCCTAAAAGGCAGAATGACAGCATTAAAATGTCTCCAACTGCTCTGAAATAAAGTGTAAAAATCTGAAAATAAACACAATTCCTTCTCAAAAATGGGCTTTGTCTTTTGAGCATTTTTTGCCTTCATTTGATTCAGCCAAATTAGAAACATGAGAAGAAAAGAGGGGAAAATCTCACTCCAGACTCAGCCAAAAACAGCAGCTGCATTAAAATTACTCAAACTTGTCTAACATCACAATCTAAAAATCAAAAATGATCAAAATGGCTTAGAAATGATGCGGCCTGCCTTTTGCACGTGTTTTTCCTGGCTTTACTTGAGCAAAATGAAAGAAAAGTGGCGAAAATTGCACTTCAGCCAGGGTTAAAAAGCAGCAGAAATACTGCATTAAAATGCCTCCAACTTGTCTAAAATGACATTTAAAAATCTAAAAATGATCAAAATGACTTAGAAATGATGGGGCCCTCCTTTTGCATATTTTTTGACTGGCTTTACTCCACCAGAATTGAAAATATCAGCAGAAAAGAGGGGGGAAATGCAGTGTTGTCTGCCCTGGAGAAGTTTCTTTTTTTGCCCACAAGATGGAGGCAGAGCTCCACGGATGAATTTAGCTGCACTCAGTTGGAACTTTGATTTTCAATAGCTTGCCTTAAAAAATCAGAAGGTAAAACATTTTTTTCACAAAAATCCGCTTTTAGCTGTATCTCAGCCAGAGTCATTTTCAACCTGAAGCACAGGTAAGTGGTTTGCTGAGTCCAATAATGAAAGGAGTCACTCAAATAGACTATATAGACTCCTTCCTTCAATTTTCTGATGTTTTCAATAGCTTGTCTTAAAAAATCAGAAGATAAAACAGTGTTTTCACAAAAATCCGCTTTTAGCTGTATCTCAGCCAGAAACAGTCATTTTCAACCTGAAACACAGGTATGGTGAGTCCAATAATGAAATTAGTCACTCAAATCAACTATATAGACTCTCTCCTTCAATTTTCTGACGTTTTCCATAGCTTGCCTTAAAAAATCAGAAGGTAAAACAGTGGTATCACAGAAATCCGCTTTTTGGCTGTTTCTCAGCGAGAAACAGTTATTTTGAACCTGAAACACAGGTCCCCACCCCCCCCCCACCCATTACCGGGAGCGCATCACTGCGCCGTGCTGTGGACAAAATGAGGTACTGCACATTCGCCTAAAAGGCAGAATGACAGCATTAAAATGTCTCCAACTGCTCTGAAATAAAGTGTAAAAATCTGAAAATAAACACAATTCCTTCTCAAAAATGGGCTTTGTCTTTTGAGCATTTTTTGCCTTCACTTGATTCAGCCAAATTAGAAACATGAGAAGAAAAGAGGGGAAAATCTCACTCCAGACTCAGCCAAAAACAGCAGCCGAAATGCTGCATTAAAATTACTCAAACTTGTCTAACATCACAATCTAAAAATCTAAAAATGATCAAAATGGCTTAGAAATGATGCGGCCTGCCTTTTGCACGTGTTTTTCCTGGCTTTACTTCAGCAAAATGAAAGAAAAGTGGCGAAAATTGCACTTCAGCCAGGGTTAAAAAGCAGCAGAAATACTGCATTAAAATGCCTCCAACTTGTCTAAAATGACATTTAAAAATCTAAAAATGATCAAAATGACTTAGGAATGATGGGGCCCTCCTTTTGCATATTTTTTGACTGGCTTTACTCCACCAGAATTGAAAATATCAGCAGAAAAGAGGGGGGAAATTGAAGTGTTGTCTGCCCTGGAGAAGCTTCTTTTTTTGCCCACAAGATGGAGGCAGAGCTCCACGGATGAATTTAGCTGCACTCAGTTGGAACTTTGAAAACTTTCTAAGTGGTTTGGTGAGTCCAATAATGAAAGGAGTCACTCTTTCAATAGCTTTCCTTAAAAAATCAGAAGGTAAAACATTTTTTTCACAAAAATCCGCTTTTAGCTGTATCTCAGCCAGAAACAGTCATTTTCAACCTGAAGCACAGGTAAGTGGTTTGCTGAGTTCAATAATGAAAGGAGTCACTCAAATAGATTATATAGACTCCTTCCTTCAATCTTCTGACGCTTTCCATAGCTTGCCTTAAAAAATCAGAAGGT
The DNA here is from genome assembly GCF_033807715.1 of Cololabis saira. NCBI lineage: Eukaryota > Metazoa > Chordata > Actinopteri > Beloniformes > Belonidae > Cololabis > Cololabis saira. The sequence continues at coordinate 1,514 of NW_026906586.1, read as the reverse complement.
AAAACAGTGGTATCACAGAAATCCGCTTTTTGGCTGTTTCTCAGCGAAAAACAGTTATTTTGAACCTGAAACACAGGTACCCCCCCCCCAACCCCCCCCCCCCCCACCCATTACCGGGATCGCATCACTGCGCCGTGCTGTGGACAAAATGAGGTACTGCACATTCGCCTAAAAGGCAGAATGACAGCATTAAAATGTCTCCAACTGCTCTGAAATAAAGTGTAAAAATCTGAAAATAAACACAATTCCTTCACAAAAATGGCCTTTGTCTTTTGAGCATTTTTGCCTTCATTTCATTCAGCCAAATTAGAAACATGAGAAGAAAAGAGGGGAAAATCTCACTCCAGACTCAGCCAAAAACAGCAGCCGAAATGCTGCATTAAAATTACTCAAACTTGTCTAACATCACAATCTAAAAATCTAAAAATGATCAAAATGGCTTAGAAATGATGCGGCCTGCCTTTTGCACGTGTTTTTCCTGGCTTTACTTCAGCAAAATGAAAGAAAAGTGGCGAAAATTGCACTTCAGCCAGGGTTAAAAAGCAGCAGAAATACTGCATTAAAATGCCTCCAACTTGTCTAAAATGACATTTAAAAATCTAAAAATGATCAAAATGACTTAGAAATGATGGGGCCCTCCTTTTTCTATATTTTCTGACTGGCTTTACTCCACCAGAATTGAAAATATCAGCAGAAAAGAGGGGGGAAATTGCAATGTTGTCTGCCCTGGAGAAGTTTCTTTTTTTGCCCACAAGATGGAGGCAGAGCTCCACGAATGAATTTAGCTGCACTCAGTTGGAACTTTGAAAACTTTCTAAGTGGTTTGGTGAGTCCAATAATGAAAGGAGTCACTCTTTCAATAGCTTGCCTTAAAAAATCAGAAGGTAAAACAGTGTTTTCACAAAAATCCGCTTTTAGCTGTATCTCAGCCAGAAACAGTCATTTTCAACCTGAAGCACAGGTAAGTGGTTTGCTGAGTCCAATAATGAAAGGAGTCACTCAAATAGACTATATAGACTCCTTCCTTCAATTTTCTGATGTTTTCAATAGCTTGCCTTAAAAGATCAGAAGGTAAAACAGTGGTATCACAGAAATCCGCTTTTTGGCTGTTTCTCAGCGAAAAACAGTTATTTTGAACCTGAAACACAGGTCCCCCCCCCACCCATTACCGGGAGCGCATCACTGCGCCGTGCTGTGGACAAAATGAGGTACTGCACATTCGCCTAAAAGGCAGAATGACAGCATTAAAATGTCTCCAACTGCTCTGAAATAAAGTGTAAAAATCTGAAAATAAACACAATTCCTTCACAAAAATGGCCTTTGTTTTTTGAGCATTTTTTGCCTTCATTTGATTCAGCCAAATTAGAAACATGAGAAGAAAAGAGGGGAAAATCTCACTCCAGACTCAGCCAAAAACAGCAGCCGAAATGCTGCATTAAAATTACTCAAACTTGTCTAACATCACAATCTAAAAATCTAAAAATGATCAAAATGGCTTAGAAATGATGCGGCCT
>NW_026906585.1:0-9151 GCF_033807715.1 Cololabis saira | reverse complement strand
AGGTCTAGTTAGGAACTATTACAGGTCTAGTTAGGAACTATTACAGGTCTAGTTAGGAACTATTACAGGACTAGTTAGGAACTATTACAGGTCTAGTTAGGAACTATTACAGGTCTAGTTAGGGGGAACTATTACAGGACTAGTTAGGAACTATTACAGGTCTAGTTAGGAACTATTACAGGTCTAGTTAGGAACTATTACAGGTCTAGTTAGGAACTATTACAGGACTAGTTAGGAACTATTACAGGACTAGTTAGGAACTATTACAGGTCTAGTTAGGAACTATTACAGGTCTAGTTAGGAACTATTACAGGTCTAGTTAGGAACTATTACAGGTCTAGTTAGGAACTATTACAGGTCTAGTTAGGAACTATTACAGGTCTAGTTAGGAACTATTACAGGTCTAGTTAGGAACTATTACAGGTCTAGTTAGGAACTATTACAGGTCTAGTTAGGAACTATTACAGGTCTAGTTAGGAACTATTACAGGTCTAGTTAGGAACTATTACAGGACTAGTTAGGAACTATTACAGGTCTAGTTAGGAACTATTACAGGTCTAGTTAGGAACTATTACAGGTCTAGTTAGGAACTATTACAGGTCTAGTTAGGAACTATTACAGGTCTAGTTAGGAACTATTACAGGTCTAGTTAGGGGGAACTATTACAGGTCTAGTTAGGAACTATTACAGGTCTAGTTAGGGGAACTATTACAGGACTAGTTAGGAACTATTACAGGTCTAGTTAGGAACTATTACAGGTCTAGTTAGGAACTATTACAGGTCTAGTTAGGAACTATTACAGGTCTAGTTAGGGGAACTATTACAGGTCTAGTTAGGAACTATTACAGGTCTAGTTAGGAACTATTACAGGTCTAGTTAGGAACTATTACAGGTCTAGTTAGGAACTATTACAGGTCTAGTTAGGAACTATTACAGGTCTAGTTAGGAACTATTACAGGTCTAGTTAGGAACTATTACAGGTCTAGTTAGGAACTATTACAGGTCTAGTTAGGAACTATTACAGGTCTAGTTAGGAACTATTACAGGTCTAGTTAGGAACTATTACAGGTCTAGTTAGGAACTATTACAGGTCTAGTTAGGAACTATTACAGGTCTAGTTAGGAACTATTACAGGTCTAGTTAGGAACTATTACAGGTCTAGTTAGGAACTATTACAGGTCTAGTTAGGGGGAACTATTACAGGTCTAGTTAGGAACTATTACAGGTCTAGTTAGGAACTATTACAGGTCTAGTTAGGAACTATTACAGGTCTAGTTAGGAACTATTACAGGTCTAGTTAGGAACTATTACAGGTCTAGTTAGGAACTATTACAGGACTAGTTAGGAACTATTACAGGTCTAGTTAGGAACTATTACAGGTCTAGTTAGGGGAACTATTACAGGTCTAGTTAGGAACTATTACAGGACTAGTTAGGAACTATTACAGGTCTAGTTAGGAACTATTACAGGTCTAGTTAGGAAACTATTACAGGTCTAGTTAGGAACTATTACAGGTCTAGTTAGGAACTATTACAGGTCTAGTTAGGAACTATTACAGGTCTAGTTAGGAACTATTACAGGTCTAGTTAGGAACTATTACAGGTCTAGTTAGGAACTATTACAGGTCTAGTTAGGAACTATTACAGGTCTAGTTAGGAACTATTACAGGTCTAGTTAGGGGAACTATTACAGGTCTAGTTAGGAACTATTACAGGTCTAGTTAGGGGGAACTATTACAGGTCTAGTTAGGAACTATTACAGGTCTAGTTAGGAACTATTACAGGTCTAGTTAGGAACTATTACAGGTCTAGTTAGGGGGAACTATTACAGGTCTAGTTAGGAACTATTACAGGTCTAGTTAGGAACTATTACAGGTCTAGTTAGGAACTATTACAGGTCTAGTTAGGAACTATTACAGGTCTAGTTAGGGGAACTATTACAGGTCTAGTTAGGAACTATTACAGGTCTAGTTAGGGGGAACTATTACAGGTCTAGTTAGGAACTATTACAGGACTAGTTAGGAAACTATTACAGGTCTAGTTAGGAACTATTACAGGTCTAGTTAGGAACTATTACAGGTCTAGTTAGGAACTATTACAGGTCTAGTTAGGAACTATTACAGGTCTAGTTAGGAACTATTACAGGTCTAGTTAGGGGGAACTATTACAGGACTAGTTAGGAACTATTACAGGTCTAGTTAGGAACTATTACAGGTCTAGTTAGGAACTATTACAGGTCTAGTTAGGAACTATTACAGGTCTAGTTAGGAACTATTACAGGTCTAGTTAGGAACTATTACAGGTCTAGTTAGGAACTATTACAGGTCTAGTTAGGAACTATTTACAGGTCTAGTTAGGGGAACTATTACAGGTCTAGTTAGGAACTATTACAGGTCTAGTTAGGGGGAACTATTACAGGTCTAGTTAGGAACTATTACAGTCTAGTTAGGAACTATTACAGGTCTAGTTAGGGAACTATTACAGGTCTAGTTAGGAACTATTACAGGTCTAGTTAAGGGGGAACTATTACAGGTCTAGTTAGGAACTATTACAGGTCTAGTTAGGAACTATTACAGGTCTAGTTAGGAACTATTACAGGTCTAGTTAGGGGAACTATTACAGGTCTAGTTAGGAACTATTACAGGTCTAGTTAGGAACTATTACAGGTCTAGTTAGGAACTATTACAGGTCTAGTTAGGAACTATTACAGGACTAGTTAGGAACTATTACAGGTCTAGTTAGGAACTATTACAGGTCTAGTTAGGAACTATTACAGGTCTAGTTAGGAACTATTACAGGTCTAGTTAGGAACTATTACAGGTCTAGTTAGGAACTATTACAGGTCTAGTTAGGAACTATTACAGGTCTAGTTAGGAACTATTACAGGTCTAGTTAGGAACTATTACAGGTCTAGTTAGGAACTATTACAGGTCTAGTTAGGAACTATTACAGGTCTAGTTAGGAACTATTACAGGTCTAGTTAGGAACTATTACAGGTCTAGTTAGGGGAACTATTACAGGTCTAGTTAGGAACTATTACAGGTCTAGTTAGGAACTATTACAGGTCTAGTTAGGAACTATTACAGGTCTAGTTAGGAACTATTACAGGTCTAGTTAGGAACTATTACAGGTCTAGTTAGGAACTATTACAGGTCTAGTTAGGAACTATTACAGGTCTAGTTAGGAACTATTACAGGTCTAGTTAGGAACTATTACAGGTCTAGTTAGGAACTATTACAGGTCTAGTTAGGAACTATTACAGGTCTAGTTAGGAACTATTACAGGTCTAGTTAGGAACTATTACAGGTCTAGTTAGGAACTATTACAGGTCTAGTTAGGAACTATTACAGGTCTAGTTAGGAACTATTACAGGTCTAGTTAGGAACTATTACAGGTCTAGTTAGGAACTATTACAGGTCTAGTTAGGAACTATTACAGGTCTAGTTAGGGAACTATTACAGGTCTAGTTAGGAACTATTACAGGTCTAGTTAGGGGAACTATTACAGGTCTAGTTAGGAACTATTACAGGTCTAGTTAGGAACTATTACAGGTCTAGTTAGGAACTATTACAGGTCTAGTTAGGAACTATTACAGGTCTAGTTAGGAACTATTACAGGACTAGTTAGGAACTATTACAGGTCTAGTTAGGAACTATTACAGGTCTAGTTAGGAACTATTACAGGTCTAGTTAGGAACTATTACAGGTCTAGTTAGGAAACTATTACAGGTCTAGTTAGGAACTATTACAGGTCTAGTTAGGAACTATTACAGGTCTAGTTAGGAACTATTACAGGTCTAGTTAGGAACTATTACAGGACTAGTTAGGAACTATTACAGGTCTAGTTAGGAACTATTACAGGTCTAGTTAGGAACTATTACAGGTCTAGTTAGGGAACTATTACAGGTCTAGTTAGGAACTATTACAGGTCTAGTTAGGAACTATTACAGGTCTAGTTAGGAACTATTACAGGTCTAGTTAGGAACTATTACAGGTCTAGTTAGGAACTATTACAGGTCTAGTTAGGAACTATTACAGGTCTAGTTAGGAACTATTACAGGTCTAGTTAGGAACTATTACAGGTCTAGTTAGGAACTATTACAGGTCTAGTTAGGAACTATTACAGGTCTAGTTAGGAACTATTACAGGTCTAGTTAGGGAACTATTACAGGTCTAGTTAGGAACTATTACAGGTCTAGTTAGGAACTATTACAGGACTAGTTAGGAACTATTACAGGTCTAGTTAGGAACTATTACAGGTCTAGTTAGGAACTATTACAGGTCTAGTTAGGAACTATTACAGGTCTAGTTAGGAACTATTACAGGTCTAGTTAGGAACTATTACAGGTCTAGTTAGGGGGAACTATTACAGGTCTAGTTAGGAACTATTACAGGTCTAGTTAGGAACTATTACAGGTCTAGTTAGGAACTATTACAGGTCTAGTTAGGAACTATTACAGGTCTAGTTAGGAACTATTACAGGTCTAGTTAGGAACTATTACAGGTCTAGTTAGGAACTATTACAGGTCTAGTTAGGAACTATTACAGGTCTAGTTAGGAACTATTACAGGTCTAGTTAGGAACTATTACAGGTCTAGTTAGGAACTATTACAGGTCTAGTTAGGAACTATTACAGGTCTAGTTAGGAACTATTACAGGTCTAGTTAGGAACTATTACAGGTCTAGTTAGGAACTATTACAGGTCTAGTTAGGAACTATTACAGGTCTAGTTAGGGGAACTATTACAGGTCTAGTTAGGAACTATTACAGGTCTAGTTAGGAACTATTACAGGTCTAGTTAGGAACTATTACAGGTCTAGTTAGGGGAACTATTACAGGTCTAGTTAGGAACTATTACAGGTCTAGTTAGGAACTATTACAGGTCTAGTTAGGAACTATTACAGGTCTAGTTAGGAACTATTACAGTCTAGTTAGGAACTATTACAGGTCTAGTTAGGAACTATTACAGGTCTAGTTAGGAACTATTACAGGTCTAGTTAGGAACTATTACAGGTCTAGTTAGGAACTATTACAGGTCTAGTTAGGGGAACTATTACAGGTCTAGTTAGGGAACTATTACAGGTCTAGTTAGGAACTATTACAGGTCTAGTTAGGAACTATTACAGGTCTAGTTAGGGAACTATTACAGGACTAGTTAGGAACTATTACAGGTCTAGTTAGGAACTATTACAGGTCTAGTTAGGAACTATTACAGGTCTAGTTAGGAACTATTACAGGTCTAGTTAGGAACTATTACAGGTCTAGTTAGGAACTATTACAGGTCTAGTTAGGAACTATTACAGGTCTAGTTAGGAACTATTACAGGACTAGTTAGGGGAACTATTACAGGTCTAGTTAGGGGGAACTATTACAGGTCTAGTTAGGAACTATTACAGGTCTAGTTAGGAACTATTACAGGTCTAGTTAGGAACTATTACAGGTCTAGTTAGGGGGAACTATTACAGGTCTAGTTAGGGAACTATTACAGGTCTAGTTAGGAACTATTACAGGTCTAGTTAGGAACTATTACAGGTCTAGTTAGGAACTATTACAGGTCTAGTTAGGGAACTATTACAGGTCTAGTTAGGAACTATTACAGGTCTAGTTAGGAACTATTACAGGTCTAGTTAGGAACTATTACAGGTCTAGTTAGGAACTATTACAGGTCTAGTTAGGAACTATTACAGGTCTAGTTAGGAACTATTACAGGTCTAGTTAGGAACTATTACAGGTCTAGTTAGGAACTATTACAGGTCTAGTTAGGAACTATTACAGGTCTAGTTAGGAACTATTACAGGACTAGTTAGGAACTATTACAGGACTAGTTAGGAACTATTACAGGTCTAGTTAGGAACTATTACAGGACTAGTTAGGAACTATTACAGGTCTAGTTAGGAACTATTACAGGACTAGTTAGGAACTATTACAGGTCTAGTTAGGAACTATTACAGGTCTAGTTAGGAACTATTACAGGTCTAGTTAGGAACTATTACAGGTCTAGTTAGGAACTATTACAGGTCTAGTTAGGAACTATTACAGGTCTAGTTAGGAACTATTACAGGTCTAGTTAGGAACTATTACAGGTCTAGTTAGGAACTATTACAGGACTAGTTAGGAACTATTACAGGTCTAGTTAGGAACTATTACAGGTCTAGTTAGGAACTATTACAGGTCTAGTTAGGAACTATTACAGGTCTAGTTAGGAACTATTACAGGTCTAGTTAGGAACTATTACAGGTCTAGTTAGGAACTATTACAGGTCTAGTTAGGAACTATTACAGGTCTAGTTAGGAACTATTACAGGTCTAGTTAGGAACTATTACAGGTCTAGTTAGGAACTATTACAGGTCTAGTTAGGAACTATTACAGGTCTAGTTAGGAACTATTACAGGTCTAGTTAGGGAACTATTACAGGTCTAGTTAGGGAACTATTACAGGTCTAGTTAGGAACTATTACAGGACTAGTTAGGAACTATTACAGGACTAGTTAGGAACTATTACAGGTCTAGTTAGGAACTATTACAGGTCTAGTTAGGAACTATTACAGGTCTAGTTAGGGAACTATTACAGGTCTAGTTAGGAACTATTACAGGTCTAGTTAGGAACTATTACAGGTCTAGTTAGGAACTATTACAGGTCTAGTTAGGAACTATTACAGGTCTAGTTAGGAACTATTACAGGTCTAGTTAGGAACTATTACAGGACTAGTTAGGAACTATTACAGGTCTAGTTAGGAACTATTACAGGACTAGTTAGGAACTATTACAGGTCTAGTTAGGAACTATTACAGGTCTAGTTAGGAACTATTACAGGTCTAGTTAGGAACTATTACAGGTCTAGTTAGGAACTATTACAGGTCTAGTTAGGAACTATTACAGGTCTAGTTAGGAACTATTACAGGTCTAGTTAGGAACTATTACAGGTCTAGTTAGGAACTATTACAGGTCTAGTTAGGAACTATTACAGGTCTAGTTAGGAACTATTACAGGTCTAGTTAGGAACTATTACAGGTCTAGTTAGGAACTATTACAGGTCTAGTTAGGAACTATTACAGGTCTAGTTAGGGAACTATTACAGGTCTAGTTAGGAACTATTACAGGACTAGTTAGGAACTATTACAGGTCTAGTTAGGAACTATTACAGGTCTAGTTAGGAACTATTACAGGTCTAGTTAGGAACTATTACAGGTCTAGTTAGGAACTATTACAGGTCTAGTTAGGAACTATTACAGGTCTAGTTAGGAACTATTACAGGTCTAGTTAGGGGAACTATTACAGGTCTAGTTAGGAACTATTACAGGTCTAGTTAGGGAACTATTACAGGTCTAGTTAGGGGAACTATTACAGGTCTAGTTAGGAACTATTACAGGTCTAGTTAGGAACTATTACAGGTCTAGTTAGGGAACTATTACAGGTCTAGTTAGGGAACTATTACAGGTCTAGTTAGGAACTATTACAGGTCTAGTTAGGAACTATTACAGGTCTAGTTAGGAACTATTACAGGTCTAGTTAGGAACTATTACAGGTCTAGTTAGGAACTATTACAGGTCTAGTTAGGAACTATTACAGGTCTAGTTAGGAACTATTACAGGTCTAGTTAGGAACTATTACAGGTCTAGTTAGGAACTATTACAGTCTAGTTAGGAACTATTACAGGTCTAGTTAGGGGAACTATTACAGGACTAGTTAGGAACTATTACAGGTCTAGTTAGGAACTATTACAGGTCTAGTTAGGAACTATTACAGGTCTAGTTAGGGGAACTATTACAGGTCTAGTTAGGAACTATTACAGGTCTAGTTAGGAACTATTACAGGTCTAGTTAGGAACTATTACAGGTCTAGTTAGGAACTATTACAGGTCTAGTTAGGAACTATTACAGGTCTAGTTAGGAACTATTACAGGTCTAGTTAGGAACTATTACAGGTCTAGTTAGGAACTATTACAGGTCTAGTTAGGAACTATTACAGGTCTAGTTAGGAACTATTACAGGTCTAGTTAGGAACTATTACAGGTCTAGTTAGGAACTATTACAGGTCTAGTTAGGAACTATTACAGGTCTAGTTAGGGAACTATTACAGGTCTAGTTAGGAACTATTACAGGTCTAGTTAGGAACTATTACAGGTCTAGTTAGGGGAACTATTACAGGTCTAGTTAGGAACTATTACAGGTCTAGTTAGGAACTATTACAGGTCTAGTTAGGAACTATTACAGGTCTAGTTAGGAACTATTACAGGTCTAGTTAGGAACTATTACAGGTCTAGTTAGGGGAACTATTACAGGTCTAGTTAGGAACTATTACAGGACTAGTTAGGAACTATTACAGGTCTAGTTAGAACTATTACAGGTCTAGTTAGGAACTATTACAGGTCTAGTTAGGGGAACTATTACAGGTCTAGTTAGGAACTATTACAGGACTAGTTAGGAACTATTACAGGTCTAGTTAGGAACTATTACAGGTCTAGTTAGGAACTATTACAGGTCTAGTTAGGAACTATTACAGGTCTAGTAGGACTACAGGACTAGTTAGGAACTATTACAGGTCTAGTTAGGGAACTATTACAGGTCTAGTTAGGAACTATTACAGGTCTAGTTAGGGGGAACTATTACAGGTCTAGTTAGGAACTATTACAGGTCTAGTTAGGAACTATTACAGGTCTAGTTAGGGGAACTATTACAGGTCTAGTTAGGAACTATTACAGGTCTAGTTAGGAACTATTACAGGTCTAGTTAGGAACTATTACAGGTCTAGTTAGGAACTATTACAGGTCTAGTTAGGAACTATTACAGGTCTAGTTAGGGGAACTATTACAGGTCTAGTTAGGAACTATTACAGGTCTAGTTAGGAACTATTACAGGTCTAGTTAGGGGGAACTATTACAGGTCTAGTTAGGGGAACTATTACAGGTCTAGTTAGGAACTATTACAGGTCTAGTTAGGGGAACTATTACAGGTCTAGTTAGGAACTATTACAGGTCTAGTTAGGAACTATTACAGGTCTAGTTAGGGGAACTATTACAGGTCTAGTTAGGAACTATTACAGGTCTAGTTAGGAACTATTACAGGTCTAGTTAGGAACTATTACAGGTCTAGTTAGGAACTATTACAGGTCTAGTTAGGAACTATTACAGGTCTAGTTAGGAACTATTACAGGT
>NW_026906584.1:0-9288 GCF_033807715.1 Cololabis saira | reverse complement strand
TAGTGGTTACTAGTGGTTACTAGTGGTTATTAGTGGTTACTAGTGGTTACTAGTGGTTACTAGTGGTTACTAGTGGTTACTAGTGGTTACTAAGTGTTCTTAGTGGTTACTAGTGGTTACTAGTGGTTACTAGTGGTTATACTAGTGGTACTAGTGGTTACTAGTGGTACTAGTGGTTACTAGTGGTTACTAGTGGTTACTAGTGGTTACTAGTGGTTACTAGTGGTTACTAGTGGTTACTAGTGGTTACTAGTGGTTACTAGTGGTTTATTAGTGGTTACTAGTGGTTATTACGTGGTTACTAGTGGTTATAGTGGTTACTAGTGGTTACTAGTGGTTATAGTGGTTACTAGTGGTTACTAGTGGTTACTAGTGGTTATTAGTGGTTACTAGTGGTTACTAGTGGTTACTAGTGGTTACTAGTGGTTACTAGTGGTTACTAGTGGTTACTAGTGGTTACTAGTGGTTACTAGTGGTTACTAGTGGTTACTAGTGGTTACTAGTGGTTACTAGTGGTTACTAGTGGTTACTAGTGGTTACTAGTGGTTACTAGTGGTTACTAGGTAGTGGTACTAGTGGTTACTAGTGGTTACTAGTGGTTATAGTGGTTACTAGTGGTTACTAGTGGTTACTAGTGGTTACTAGTGGTTACTAGTGGTTACTAGTGGTTACTAGTGGTTAATTAGTGGTTATTAGTGGTACTAGTGGTTACTAGTGGTTACTAGTGGTTACTAGTGGGTTACTAGTGGTTACTAGTGGTTACTAGTGGTTACTAGTGGTTACTAGTGTGTTACTTAGTGGTTACTAGTGGTTACTAGTGGTTACTAGTGGTTACTAGTGGTTACTAGTGGTTACTAGTGGTTACTAGTGGTTACTAGTGGTTACTAGTGGTTACTAGTGGTTACTAGTGGTTACTAGTGGTTACTAGTGGTTACTAGTGGTTACTAGTGGTTACTAGTGGTTACTAGTGGTTACTAGTGGTTATCTAGTGGTTACTAGTGGTTACTAGTGGTTACTAGTGGTTATTAGTGGTTACTAGTGGTTACTTAGTGGTTTTAGGTTACTAGTGGTTTCTAGTGGTTACTAGTGGTTACTAGTGGTTACTAGTGGTTACTAGTGGTTACTAGTGGTTTACTAGTGGTTACTAGTGGTTACTTAGTGGTTACTAGTGGTTACTAGTGGTTACTAGTGGTTACTAGTGGTTACTAGTGGTTACTAGTGTTACTAGTGTTACTAGTGGTTATTAGTGGTTTACTAGTGGTTACTTAGTGGTTACTAGTGGTTTATTTAGTGGTTACTAGTGGTTACTAGTGTTTACTAGTGGTTATTAGTGGTTACTAGTGGTTATTAGTGGTTACTAGTGGTTACTAGTGGTTACTAGTGGTTACTAGTGTTACTAGTGGTACTAGTGGTTACTAAGTGGTTATTAGTGGTTACTAGTGGTTATTAGTGGTTACTAGTGGTTATTAGTGGTTACTAGTGGTTACTAGTGGTTACTAGTGGTTTATTAGTGGTTACTAGTGGTTACTAGTGGTTACTAGTGTTGTTACTAGTGGTTACTAGTGGTTATAGGTAGTGGTTACTAGTGGTTACTAGTGGTAACTAGTGGTTACTAGTTACTAGTGGTTACTAGTGGTTATTAGTGGTTACTAGTGGTTACTAGTGGTTACTAGTGGTTACTAGTGGTAACTAGTGGTTACTAGTGGTTACTAGTGGTTACTAGTGGTTATTAGTGGTTATTAGTGGTTACTAGTGGTTACTAGTGGTTACTAGGGTTACTAGTGGTTACTAGTGGTTATTAGTGGTTACTAGTGGTTACTAGTGGTTACTAGTGGTTACTTAGTGGTTACTAGTGGTTACTAGTGGTTACTAGTGGTTACTAGTGGTTATTAGTGGTTATTAGTGGTTACTAGTGGTTACTAGTGGTTACTAGTGGTTACTAGTGGTAACTAGTGGTTACTAGTGGTTATTAGTGGTTACTAGTGGTTATTAGTGGTTATTAGTGGTTACTAGTGGTTACTAGTGGTTACTAGTGGTTACTAGTGGTTACTAGTGGTTATTAGTGGTTACTAGTGGTTACTAGTGTTTACTAGTGGTTACTAGTGGTTACTAGTGTTTACTAGTGGTTACTAGTGGTTACTAGTGGTTTACTAGTGGTTACTAGTGGTTACTAGTGGTTACTAGTGGTTACTAGTGGTTATTAGTGGTTACTAGTGGTTATTAGTGGTTAGGTTACTAGTGGTTACTAGTGGTTTACTAGTGGTATGGTACTAGTGTTTACTAGTGGTTACTAGTGGTTACTAGTGGTTATTAGGTGGTTACTAGTGGTTACTAGTGGTTACTAGTGGTTACTAGTGGTTACTAGTGGTTACTAGTGGTTACTAGTGGTTACTAGTGGTTACTAGTGGTTATAGTGGTTACTAGTGGTTATTAGTGGTTACTAGTGGTTACTAGTGGTAACTAGTGGTTACTAGTGGTTACTAGTGGTTACTAGTGGTTACTAGTGGTTATTAGTGGTTATTAGTGGTTACTAGTGGTTACTAGTGGTTACTAGTGGTTACTTAGTGGTAACTAGTGGTTTGTTATTGGTTACTAGTGGTTATTAGTGGTTACTAGTGGTTATTAGTGGTTACTAGTGGTTACTAGTGGTTATTAGTGGTTACTAGTGGTTACTAGTGGTTACTAGTGGTTAACTAGTGGTTTACTAGTGGTTACTAGTGTTATTAGTGGTTATTAGTGGTTACTAGTGGTTATTAGTGGTTACTAGTGGTTATTAGTGGTTATTAGTGGTTACTAGTGGTTATTAGTGGTTATTAGTGGTTACTAGTGGTTATTAGTGGTTACTAGTGGTTACTAGTGGTTATTAGTGGTTACTAGTGGTTACTAGTGGTTACTAGTGGTTATTAGTGGTTACTAGTGGTTATTAGTGGTTACTAGTGGTTACTAGTGGTTATTAGTGGTTACTAGTGGTTACTAGTGGTTACTAGTGGTTATTAGTGGTTACTAGTGGTTACTAGTGGTTATTAGTGGTTACTAGTGGTTACTAGTGGTTATTAGTGGTTACTAGTGGTTACTAGTGGTTACTAGTGGTTACTAGTGGTTACTAGTGGTTACTAGTGGTTACTAGTGTTTACTAGTGGTTACTAGTGGTTACTAGTGGTTACTAGTGGTTACTAGTGGTTATTAGTGGTTACTAGTGGTTACTAGTGGTTACTAGTGGTTATTAGTGGTTTACTAGTGGTTACTAGTGGTTACTAGTGGTTACTAGTGGTTACTAGTGGTTACTAGTGGTTACTAGTGGTTACTAGTGGTTACTAGTGGTTATTAGTGGTTATTAGTGGTTACTAGTGGTTACTAGTGGTTAATTAGTGGTTACTAGTGGTTACTAGGTTACTAGAGGTTATTAACGGTTACTAGTGGTTATTAGTGGTTACTAGTGGTTATTAGTGGTTACTAGTGGTTACTAGTGGTTACTAGTGGTTACTAGTGGTTATTAGTGGTTATTAGTGGTTATTAGTGGTTACTAGTGGTTATTAGTGGTTACTAGTGGTTACTAGTGGTTACTAGTGGTTACTAGTGGTTGGTTATTAGTGGTTATTAGTGGTTATTAGTGGTTACTAGTGGTTATTAGTGGTTATTAGTGGTTACTAGTTACTAGTGGTTATTAGTGGTTACTAGTGGTTATTAGTGGTTACTAGTGGTTATTAGTGGTTACTAGTGGTTACTAGTGGTTATTAGTGGTTATTAGTGGTTATTAGTGGTTATTAGTGGTTATTAGTGGTTATTAGTGGTTATTAGTGGTTACTAGTGGTTACTAGTGGTTATTAGTGGTTACTAGGTTACTAGTGGTTTAGTGTTAGTGGTTACTAGTGGTCACTAGTGGTTATTAGTGGTTATTAGTGGTTACTAGTGGTTATTAGTGGTTATTAGTGGTTATTAGTGGTTATTAGTGGTTTATGTAGTGGTTACTAGTGGTTATTAGTGGTTATTAGTGGTTATTAGTGGTTACTAGTGGTTATTAGTGGGTTATTAGTGGTTACTAGTGGTTATTAGTGGTTATTAGTGGTTACTAGTGGTTATTAGTGGTTATTAGTGGTTATTAGTGGTTACTAGTGGTTATTAGTGGTTATTAGTGGTTACTAGTTACTAGTGGTTATTAGTGGTTACTAGTGGTTATTAGTGGTTACTAGTGGTTATTAGTGGTTACTAGTGGTTACTAGTGGTTATTAGTGGTTATTAGTGGTTATTAGTGGTTACTAGTGGTTACTAGTGGTTACTAGTGGTTATTAGTGGTTATTAGTGGTTATTAGTGGTTATTAGTGGTTACTAGTGGTTATTAGTGGTTACTAGTGGTTATTAGTGGTTACTAGTGGTTACTAGTGGTTATTAGTGGTTATTAGTGGTTATTAGTGGTTACTAGTGGTTACTAGTGGTTATTAGTGGTTACTAGTTACTAGTGGTTATTAGTGGTTACTAGTGGTTAACTAGTGGTTACTAGTGGTTATTAGTGGTTACTAGTTACTAGTGGTTATTAGTGTTACTAGTGGTTATTAGTGGTTACTAGTGGTTATTAGTGGTTACTAGTGGTTACTAGTGGTTATTAGTGGTTACTAGTGGTTACTAGTGGTTATTAGTGGTTACTAGTGGTTACTAGTGGTTACTAGTGGTTATTAGTGGTTACTAGTGGTTACTAGTGGTTATTAGTGGTTACTAGTGGTTACTAGTGGTTACTAGTGGTTACTAGTGGTTACTAGTGGTCACTAGTGGTTATTAGTGGTTATTAGTGGTTATTAGTGGTTACTAGTGGTTACTAGTTACTAGTGGTTATTAGTGGTTACTAGTGGTTACTAGTGGTTATTAGTGGTTACTAGTGGTTATTAGTGGTTATTAGTGGTTACTAGTGGTTACTAGTGGTTACTAGTGGTTATTAGTGGTTATTAGTGGTTACTAGTGGTTACTAGTGGTTACTAGTGGTTATTAGTGGTTACTAGTGGTTATTAGTGGTTACTAGTGGTTATTAGTGTTTACTAGTGGTTACTAGTGGATACTAGTTACTAGTGGTTATTAGTGGTTACTAGTGGTTACTAGTGGTTACTAGTGGTTACTAGTTACTAGTGGTTACTAGTGGTTACTAGTGGTTACTAGTGGTTACTAGTTACTAGTGGTTACTAGTGGTTACTAGTGGTTACTAGTGGTTACTAGTGGTTACTAGTGGTTACTAGTGGTTACTAGTGGTTATTAGTGGTTACTAGTGGTTATTAGTGGTTATTAGTGGTTACTAGTGGTTACTAGTGTTTACTAGTGGTTATTAGTGGTTACTAGTGGTTATTAGTGGTTACTAGTGGTTACTAGTGGTTACTAGTGGTTACTAGTGGTTATTAGTGGTTACTAGTGGTTATTAGTGGTTACTAGTGGTTATTAGTGGTTACTAGTGTTTACTAGTGGTTATTAGTGGTTACTAGTGGTTATTAGTGGTTATTAGTGGTTACTAGTGGTTACTAGTGGTTATTAGTGGTTATTAGTGGTTATTAGTGGTTACTAGTGGTTACTAGTGGTTACTAGTGGTTATTAGTGGTTACTAGTGGTTACTAGTGGTTACTAGTGGTTACTAGTGGTTACTAGTGGTTACTAGTGGTTACTAGTGTTTACTAGTGGTTATTAGTGGTTACTAGTGGTGGTTACTAGTGGTTACTAGTGGTTATTAGTGGTTACTAGTGGTTATTAGTGGTTACTAGTGGTTATTAGTGGTTACTAGTGGTTACTAGTGGTTATTAGTGGTTACTAGTGGTTACTAGTGGTTATTAGTGGTTATTAGTGGTTACTAGTGGTTACTAGTGGTTACTAGTGGTTATTAGTGGTTATTAGTGGTTATTAGTGGTTACTAGTGGTTACTAGTGGTTATTAGTGGTTATTAGTGGTTATTAGTGGTTATTAGTGGTTACTAGTGGTTACTAGTGGTTACTAGTGGTTACTAGTGGTTATTAGTGGTTATTAGTGGTTACTAGTGGTTACTAGTGGTTACTAGTGGTTACTAGTGGTTACTAGTGGTTACTAGTGGTCACTAGTGGTTATTAGTGGTTACTAGTGGTTACTAGTGGTTACTAGTGGTTATTAGTGGTTATTAGTGGTTACTAGTGGTTACTAGTGGTTACTAGTGGTTATTAGTGGTTATTAGTGGTTACTAGTGGTTACTAGTGGTTATTAGTGGTTACTAGTGGTTACTAGTGGTTATTAGT
This sequence comes from Cololabis saira, assembly GCF_033807715.1. Classification (NCBI taxonomy): domain Eukaryota; kingdom Metazoa; phylum Chordata; class Actinopteri; order Beloniformes; family Belonidae; genus Cololabis; species Cololabis saira. The sequence goes on along the minus strand of NW_026906584.1, from coordinate 3,052 downwards.
GGTTACTAGTGGTTACTAGTGGTTACTAGTGGTTACTAGTGGTTACTAGTGGTTACTAGTGGTTATTAGTGGTTACTAGTGGTTACTAGTGGTTACTAGTGGTTACTAGTGGTTACTAGTTACTAGTGGTTACTAGTGGTTACTAGTGGTTACTAGTGGTTACTAGTGGTTACTAGTGGTTATTAGTGGTTATTAGTGGTTACTAGTGGTTACTAGTGGTTATTAGTGGTTATTAGTGGTTACTAGTGGTTACTAGTGGTTATTAGTGGTTACTAGTGGTTACTAGTGGTTATTAGTGGTTACTAGTGGTTACTAGTGGTTACTAGTGGTTACTAGTGGTTACTAGTGGTTACTAGTTACTAGTGGTTACTAGTGGTTACTAGTGGTTACTAGTGGTTACTAGTGGTTACTAGTGGTTACTAGTGTTTACTAGTGGTTACTAGTGGTTATTAGTGGTTACTAGTGGTTACTAGTTACTAGTGGTTACTAGTGGTTACTAGTGGTTACTAGTGGTTACTAGTGGTTACTAGTGGTTACTAGTGGTTACTAGTGGTTACTAGTGGTTACTAGTTACTAGTGGTTACTAGTGGTTACTAGTGGTTACTAGTGGTTACCCACAATCCTGTTTTGTTTTGTCTTTGTTTTTTGTACTTGTCTTTATAAAAAACTAAAAATATTAAAGCAGCACTATGTAACTTTACACTTTAATCTAATATTTCATCATCATCATTGTGATGGAACATCAACTTAAACAGGTTTAATGAACCTCTGTCCTGGGGGGTCTGTAACTTTACATAGTTACTATGTTACAGTTACTTTAGTTACTATGTAACTTTACATACAGTTACTATGTTAGTTACTTTAGTTACTATGTAACTTTACATACAGTTACTATGTTAGTTACTTTAGTTACTATGTAACTTTACATACAGTTACTATGTTAGTTACTTTAGTTACTATGTAACTTTACATACAGTTACTATGTTAGTTACTTTAGTTACTATGTATCTTTACATACAGTTACTGTGTTAGTTACTTTAGTTACTATGTAACTTTACATACAGTTACTATGTTAGTTACTTTAGTTACTATGTAACTTTACATACAGTTACTGTGTTAGTTACTTTAGTTACTATGTAACTTTACATACAGTTACTATGTTAGTTAGTTTAGTTACTATGTAACTTTACATATAGTTACTATGTTAGTTACTTTAGTTACTATGTAACTTTACATAGTTACTATGTTAGTTACTTTAGTTACTATGTAACTTTACACATAGTTACTATGTTAGTTACTTTAGTTACTATGTAACTTTACATACAGTTACTATGTTAGTTACTTTAGTTACTATGTAACTTTACATACAGTTACTATGTTAGTTACTTTAGTTACTATGTAACTTTGAGGAGCATGGTAGGAACCCTGCCACACTAAAAAACTACACATTTTTACGGCTTTAACTGCTTTACGGCATACGTCACTTCCCCCTCCTTCAGCATTCGTAGTGGAGAACAAAGCTGGGCGGGTGTGGAGCAGAGCTCAGCAGAAGCTGGTAACCCATGGTAACCATGGTAACCATGGTAACAATGGTAACCCATCCAGACCAAAGCTGGGCGGGGCGTGGAGCAGAGCTCATGACCATGGTAACCATGGTTACCATGGTAACCATGGTTACCATGGTAACCATGGTTACCATGGTAACCCATCCAGACCAAAGCTGGGCGGGTGTGGAGCAGAGCTCAGCAGGAGCTGGTATCATCATAGATATATATAAATATAGATTATATCATCATAGATATATATAAATATAGATTATATCATCATAGATATATGTAAATATAGATTATATCATCATAGATATATATAAATATAGATTATATCATCATAGATATATGTAAATATAGATTATATCTATGGGTGTCATCATAGATATATATAAATATAGATTATATCTATGGGTATCATGGCGCAAGCAGCGGAAAAACCCAAGAAAATAAAACTTTTAATCGGAGGAGATGATAGAGTAAGAAGCTAAACGCCCGGACTAGAATAAACATTGTTCACTCGCTGGCGTGAGCTGAAAGACGAGGACGTTTGTCCCACAAGAGAGACACAATTGTTATGATACAAATGTAAATGTAGAGTTCTATGTTCAATAAGAATCAAAATTAGAATGTTTTCACATACAGGGGATTCCTCTTGGGTTCTGATATATATATATATATATATATATATATATATATATATATATATATATATATATATATATATATATATATGTATATATATATATATATATATATATATATATATATATATATATATATATATATATATATATATATATATATATATATATATATATATATATATATAATGATTTGTATTTGAAATAAGATTTTTTTTACATCAAACTTTGCTTTCGTCAAAGAATCCTCCATTTGCAGCAATTACAGCCATGCAGACCTTTGGCATTCTAGCTGTTAATTTGTTGAGGTAATCTGGAGAAATTGCACCCCACGCTTCCAGAAGCAGCTCCCACAGGTTGGATTGGTCGATGGGCACTTCTTTCTTCAAGCTGCTCCCACAACAGCTCAATGGGGTTCAGATCTGGTGACTGCGCTGGCCACTCCATTACCGATAGAATACCAGCTGCTTCTGCTCTAAATAGTTCTTGCACAGTTTGGAGGTTAAACCTTTGTTTAGGGTCATTGTCCTGTTGTAGGATGAAATTGGCTCCAATAAAGTGCTGTCCACTGGGTATGGCATGGCGTTGCAAAATTGAGTGATAGGCTTCCTTATTCAGAATCCCTTTTACCCTGTACAAATCTCCCACCTTACCAGCACCAAAGCAACCCCAGATCATCACATTACCTCCACCATGCTTAACAGATGGTGTCAGGCATTCTTCCAGCATCTTTTCATTTGTTCTGCGTCTCACAAACGTTCTTCTTTGTGATCCAAACACCTCAAACTTGGATTCATCCGTCCACAACACTTTTTTCCAGTCTTCCTCTGTCCAATGTCTGTATTCTTTTGCCCATCTTAA
>NW_026906583.1:0-2500 GCF_033807715.1 Cololabis saira | reverse complement strand
GCTATATTTGAGACCGTAGTTACCGTAGTAACAGATGCTCTGAACCTAACCTGCTCGCTAGCAGGTTTACTTCAATAAAGCCTGAGTTTCTCTCTGTCTCCTCCCTCAGTGGCGTCAATTCAGCCAATGGGTCTTTACGCAATAAACATCCGTTTTCTGCACCACGGACAGCAAGCGGCAGAGTTAGAGAGCAGAGAAAATGTATCTGACAAACGCAATTTAACTCGTTCACTTTATTCACTATGTCAGTGAAACAATATCACAGGGTCATCCCAGTTTAACTTCAAACAGTTAAAGTCCAAATGCAAAAAGGAGAGGGGAGAGTAAAAAAAAAGTCAAATATTCCCTTAAACAGATGTATAAGAGGATTTATATCTTACTTTAAGATGAACTTGCATAATTAATCCATCAGTGGCTAACAGCCTCGCTAATATCTTCTGGACCCATCACTTGCCTTCTTTCTTTCTTTTTTTTTTTAATTGCATGGTTGTCCGCTTCCTTTTCATTTTTGTAAGTTAGTAACACTGCAGAGCGCGCTAAAAATGAGCGACCACTGTCGTCAGGGACGCTGGGACATCACATTTCGACATATGAGGGGGGTACAAGTGTTGGGAAAGATAATACGTAGTGAAATCCATCATGTTGTTCTGATATGCATTTGTAGTTATTTTATATGTATAAAGTAATAGAATAAATCAATACAAATAGACACAGAGTAATTCCATAAATGTATACAAAAAAAAATACTGCATTCAAACTTACACATTGACTGCAGCAACTTTCTCCCAAGCCAATTGTCTCTCCTTTGCTGCTGCAGCTGTGTTTTTTTTTTTTCTGAAATATGCTCTCATACTCGCCATACGCACGTATTAACACTTCTAACTCCAGTGGCGTGAAGTATATGGATCTTCAGATGCAAACTAATGTTTCCTCAAAGGGATTTTGTAAATTGAAATGATAAATAAAGTTTAAAGGAGGCGTCTGTAAGAAATGGCCAAAACTGGTACTGCAGTCACTTTCAAAATATTGTTGAGCGGCGTGTACCCTCCCCCTCCTCCCCCCGACCAGAGGTTGCCAGGTTGGCTGCAGAATGCAGCAGGAACGTAGGCTGCCATGGCTGCCATAATTAGAGCCGAGCTGGCAACCCGGATGCCGAAACAATACTGACTTGGTGATTGAGAGATAGGTGGAGGGTGGAGCTTCAGAAACAATACTGACTTGGTGATTGGGAGATAGGTGGAGGGTGGAGCTTCAGAAACAATACTGACTTGGTGATTGGGAGATAGGTGGAAGGTGGAGCTTCAGAAACAATACTGACTTGGTGATTGGGAGATAGGTGGAGGGTGGAGCTTCAGAAACAATACTGACTTGGTGATTGGGAGATAGGTGGAGGGTGGAGCTTCAGAAACAATACTGACTTGGTGATTGGGAGATAGGTGGAGGGTGGAGCTTCAGAAACAATACTGACTTGGTGATTGGGAGATAGGTGGAGGGTGGAGCTTCAGAAACAATACTGACTTGGTGATTGGGAGATAGGTCGAGGGTGGAGCTTCAGGCCAAAACAAAAAATGACAACATAAACATCAGTTGAGGGCTGCAACTCCTCTTTTTAAACTGGAATATCCTGGCTTGAGTGCTGTTGTCAGTGACATAAGTATTTGATATGAACATGATTTTTAAATGTCTGTTGACATATCGGGGTCATTTTATGATTCGTTTTATTATTGCTCTTACATACAGCTCCTTTAAAAAAAAAAAGAAAACGTATTTGGATCTTTTGTGTCGCCGGTTGCCATGGTGAATCGTTGTATCAGCGCTCTACTGATGATGGCTTTTTATTTCCCCTCACGCATGGGTTTAACTCCAGGTGAAACTACTTAGAGTTGAGTAAATTACCTCAAATCCGCTGTTCTGGAACCGAAAACTCAGAGTTTCTGATCTCAGAGTAGATCAACTAAGAGTTCAGGATTAGACTCAGAGTTTGTTTAACCTGCTTTGTGAAACGGACCCGTTGTCTCTAGACACTTTCCAGAAATCCAGAACATGAACATAAACCCCTGAGCAGTTATTAAATAAATAATGGCAGGTAAAAACTCCCCTAGTGGGAGAAAAGCCTTAAACCAAACAGTGGTGAGAAAAAACTCCCCCTTTAGGAGGGAAGAAACCTTGAGCAGGACCTGGATCATAAGGGGGTAGAAACCTGGACCAGGACCTGGATCATAAGAGGGGACCCTCCTGCCAAAGGCCAGACTGGGGGTCGGGGACGTCAGCAGCACAGCAGGCAGGTGGAAGCAGCAGCGGGATGACCGGGGATGGGGGGGGGGGGGGGTGCCGCAGGCCAGGCACGCAGCTCCCGAAGCTCCGGCCTGCAAACATGCACAAAAGAGAAAAAAGGGGGCCAGCACAAGAAACTACAGGAACGATGGACAAAAATGATAGCTATGAGATACTAATAATAAATAAAAATGGAAATGGAGAAGAGAGGAAGGGAAGAGGAGAG
>NW_026906582.1:0-2500 GCF_033807715.1 Cololabis saira | reverse complement strand
AAGAAAGAAAGAAATGAGCCAGAAAGAAAGAAAAAAAGAAAGAAAGAAAGAAAGAAAGAAATGAGCCAGAAAGAAAGAAAAAAGAAAGAAAGAAAGAAAGAAAGAAATGAGCCAGAAAGAAAGAAAGAAAGAAAGAAAGAAAGAAATGAGCCAGAAAGAAAGAAAGAAAGAAAAAAAGAAAGAAAGAAAGAAAGAAAGAAATGAGCCAGAAAGAAAGAAAGAAAGAAAAAAGAAAGAAAGAAAGAAAGAAAGAAAGAAATGAGCCAGAAAGAAAGAAAGAAAGAAAAAAAGAAAGAAAGAAAGAAAGAAAGAAATGAGCCAGAAAGAAAGAAAGAAAGAAAAAAAGAAAGAAAGAAAGAAAGAAAGAAAGAAAAAAAGAAAGAAAGAAAGAAATGAGCCAGAAAGAAAGAAAGAAAGAAAGAAAGAAAGAAAGAAAGAAAGAAAGAAAAAAAGAAAGAAAGGAGCCAGAAAGAAAGAAAGAAAGAAAGAAAGAAAGAAAGAAAGAAAAAAAGAAAGAAAGAAATGAGCCAGAAAGAAAGAAAGAAAGAAAGAAAGAAAGAAATGAGCCAGAAAGAAAGAAAGAAAGAAATGAGCCAGAAAGAAAGAAAGAAAGAAAGAAAGAAAAAAAGAAAGAAAGAAATGAGCCAGAAAGAAAGAAAAAAAGAAAGAAAGAAAGAAAGAAAGAAATGAGCCAGAAAGAAAGAAAGAAAGAAAGAAAGAAAGAAATGAGCCAGAAAGAAAGAAAGAAAGAAATGAGCCAGAAAGAAAGAAAGAAAGAAAGAAAGAAATGAGCCAGAAAGAAAGAAAGAAAGAAAGAAAGAAATGAGCCAGAAAGAAAGAAAGAAAGAAAGAAAGAAAGAAAGAAAGAAAGAAATGAGCCAGAAAGAAAGAAAGAAAGAAAGAAAGAAAGAAAGAAATGAGCCAGAAAGAAAGAAAGAAAGAAAGAAAGAAATGAGCCAGAAAGAAAGAAAGAAAGAAAGAAAGAAATGAGCCAGAAAGAAAGAAAGAAAGAAATGAGCCAGAAAGAAAGAAAGAAAGAAAGAAAGAAAGAAAGAAAGAAATGAGCCAGAAAGAAAGAAAGAAAGAAAGAAAGAAAGAAAGAAAGAAAGAAAGAAATGAGCCAGAAAGAAAGAAAGAAAGAAAGAAAGAAAGAAAGAAAGAAAGAAAGAAAGAAATGAGCCAGAAAGTGTTTTGTAGAACATTAAACATCAATCTTTCACCACTTGTGAAATTCACTCAATAAATCTCTTAAATCATCACCATCTTTGCCAATATTTAAAAAACATTTAAAGAACTTTCTTATTGTTTCATCTTTGTAGTGTTTATTATTTAATCTGAGTTACATTTTCTTTTGTGTTTTTTATTTTTTTACTCCCCCTTGTGTAGCTTTTGTTTTGTTTTGTATTCATATAAGGAAAGTATTCTATAGAAGCCACCAGGCTTCTTCCTTTCCTTCAGGTTATTTCAATGTTTTTACATTTATTGTTCAATTTGTCTTATATTGCTAAATAAATAAACTAAACTAAACGACTTGTTCCTTGGGGGTTTTTACCTTTAATTTTCTGCTTGTACTCCTCGGGCCGGTGCAGGTACATGGCGGCGGCGTCTCCGTTCAAGGGGTCGATGGGGTTGGGGTACGCCAGGAGCTGCGGCAGGAACGACTCAAAAATGTTGGTCAGATCTGGGAAAAAAACAACCACAAATTACAGATTTACCAGCTGAGGAAATCAAGTCCTGTAGGACTGGTGTTCAATGAGTGCATTTCCAGCATCAATAACCCTTTTAAAACTCGAATATTAGCAATAACTCGGTTTTGCACGGCCATGTAAACACCAATAACCCCTTTGAATAACCCGAATTTGCTCATATTCAGGTTTTTAAAAACCCCAATATGAGCCCTGGGTTACTCCTTTTAAAACCTGAATATTGGGTCATGTAAACGTAACGGAATATCCCCATCAAACGGAACATGAATCTGTTTTCTGTGCATGCTCTGTTCACAAGGAATCCTGGTCTTTTGAGTCCAGGACGTACCGTATTTTCCGCATTATAAAGTGCACCTTCAATGAATGACGTATTTTAAAACTGTTTCCATATATAAGGCGCACCGCATTATAAGGCGCACTAAATATATGGTAAAATACCTACTATAGTGGCTGGGGTTGAGTTACGCATCTACCTGATGGAGCTGTGCTACAGGAAATGCTACAAAATCCTACAACAAATGCAAAAAAAGAAAAAAAAAAACAAGAAAAGTACCGTATGTGAAACTTTATTAACAAAATAAAAACCAGCTTTGCTCCGTCTCGTCAAAGTCTCCATTATGAGAGTCAGCGACGCTGCTTTCGTCTTGAACGTCTGTGACGATTCCTGACGTTAACGCCATTACTTCTGCGTCACAAACTACATTACCCACAATCCCCCTGACTACAGAAACAGAAATTACCGTAATGATCATATATATAAGGCGCACTGCTGGTTTTTGAGAAAATTAAAGGCT
>NW_026906581.1:0-9511 GCF_033807715.1 Cololabis saira | reverse complement strand
TTAGCTGTATCTCAGCCAGAAACAGTCATTTTCAACCTGGAGCACAGGTAAGTGGTTTGCTGAGTCCAATAATGAAAGGAGTCACTCAAATAGACTATATAGACTCCTTCCTTCAATTTTCTGACGTTTTCAATAGCTTGTCTTAAAAAATCAGAAGGTAAAACAATGTTTTCACAAAAATCCGCTTTTATCTCAGCCAGAAACAGTCATTTTCAACCTGAAACACAGGTAATGGGTTTGCTGAGTCCAATAATGAAATGAGTCACTCAAATCAACTATATAGACTCCCTCCTTCAATTTTCTGACGTTTTCAATAGCTTGCCTTAAAAAATCAGAAGGTAAAACAGTGTTTTCACAAAAATCCGCTTTTATCTCAGCCAGAAACAGTAATTTTCAACCTGAAACACAGGTAAGTGGTTTGGTGAGTCCAATAATGAAATTAGTCACTCAAATCAACTATATAGACTCTCTCCTTCAATTTTCTGACGTTTTCCATAGCTTGCCTTAAAAAATCAGAAGGTAAAACAGTGTTATCACAGAAATCCGCTTTTTGGCTGTTTCTCAGCGAGAGACAGTTATTTTGAACCTGAAACACAGGTCTCCCCCCCCCCCACCCATTACCGGGACCGCATCACTGCGCCGTGCTGTGGACAAAATGAGGTACTGCACATTCGCCTAAAAGGCAGAATGACAGCATTAAAATGTCTCCAACTGCTCTGAAATAAAGTGTAAAAATCTGAAAATAAACACAATTCCTTCACAAAAATGGGCTTTGTCTTTTGAGCATTTTTTTCCTTCATTTGCTTCAGCCAAATTAGAAACATGACAAGAAAAGAAGGGAAAATCTCACTCCAGACTCAGCCAAAAACAGCAGCCGAAATGCCGCATTAAAATTACTCAAACTTGTCTAAAATCACAATCTAAAAATCTAAAAATGATCAAACTGGCTTAGCAATGATGCGGCCTGCCTTTTGCACGTGTTTTTCCTGGCTTTATTTCAGCAAAATTAAAGAAAAGAGGAGAAAATTGCACTTCAGCCAGGGTTAAAAAGCAGCAGAAATACAGCATTAAAATGCCTCCAACTTGTCTAAAATGACATTTAAAAATCTAAAAATGATCAAAATTACTTAGAAATTATGGGGCCCTCCTTTTGCATATTTTTTGACTGGCTTTACTCCACCAGAATTGAAAATATCAGCAGAAAAGAGGGAGGAAATTGCAGTGTTGTCTGCCCTGGAGAAGTTTCTTTTTTTGCCCACAAGATGGAGGCAGAGACCCACGGATGAATTTAGCTGCACTCAGTTGAAACTTTGAAAACTTTCTAAGTGGTTTGGTGAGTCCAATAATGAAAGGAGTCACTCTTTCAATAGCTTGCCTTAAAAAATCAGAAGGTAAAACAGTGTTTTCACAAAAATGGGCTTTGTCTTTTGAGCATTTTTTGCCTTTATTTGCTTCAGCCAAATTAGAAACATGAGAAGAAAAGAGGGGAAAATCTCACTCCAGACTCAGCCAAAAACAGCAGCCGAAATGCCGCATTAAAATTGCTCAAACTTGTCTAAAATCACAATCTAAAAATCTAAAAATGATCAAAATGGCTTAGCAATGATGCAGCCTGCCTTTTGCACGTGTTTTTCCTGGCTTTACTTCAGCAAAATGAAAGAAAAGAGGAGAAAATTGCACTTCAGCCAGGGTTAAAAAGCAGAAGAAATACTGCATTAAAATGCCTCCAACTTGTCTAAAATGACATTTAAAAATCTAAAAATGATCAAAATGACTTAGAAATGATGGGGCCCTCCTTTTGCATATTTTTTGACGGGCTTTACTCCACCAGAATTGAAAATATCAGCAGAAAAGAGGGGGGAAATTGCAGTGTTGTCTGCCCTGGAGAAGTTTCTTTTTTTGCCCACAAGATGGAGGCAGAGCTCCACAGATGAATTTAGCTGCACTCAGTTGGAACTTTGAAAACTTTCTTTTCAAAAATCCGCTTTTATCTCAGCCAGAAACAGTCATTTTCAACCTGAAGCACAGGTAAGTGGTTTGGTGAGTCCAATAATGAAATTAGTCACTCAAATCAACTATATAGACTCTCTCCTTCAATTTTCTGACGTTTTCCATAGCTTGCCTTAAAAAATCAGAAGGTAAAACAGTGTTATCACAGAAATCCGCTTTTTGGCTGTTTCTCAGCAAGAAACAGTTATTTTGAACCTGAAACACAGGTCTCCCCCCCCCCCCCACCCATTACCGGGAGTGCATCACTGCGCCGTGCTGTGGGCAAAATGAGGTACTGCACATTCGCCTAAAAGGCAGAATGACAGCATTAAAATGTCTCCAACTGCTCTCAAATAAAGTGTAAAAATCTGAAAATAAACACAATTCCTTCACAAAAATGGACTTTGTCTTTTGAGCATCTTTTGCCTTCATTTGCTTCAGCCAAATTAGAAACATGAGAAGAAAAGAGGGGAAAATCTCACTCCAGACTCAGCCAAAAACAGCAGCCGAAGTGCCGCATTAAAATTGCTCAAACTTGTTTAAAATCACAATCTAAAAATCTAAAAATGATCAAAATGGCTTAGCAATGATGCAGCCTGCCTTTTGCACGTGTTTTTCCTGGCTTTACTTCAGAAAAATGAAAGAAAAGAGGAGAAAATTGCACTTCAGCCAGGGTTAAAAAGCAGCAGAAATACTGCATTAAAAGGCGCCCAACTTGTCTAAAATGACATTTAAAAATCTAAAAATGATCAAAATGACTTAGAAATTATGGGGCCCTCCTTTTGCATATTTTTTGACTGGCTTTATTCCACCAGAATTGAAAATATCAGCAGAAAAGAGGGGGGAAATTGCAGTGTTGTCTGCCCTGGAGAAGTTTATTTTTTTGCCCACAAGATGGAGGCAGAGCTCCACGGATGAATTTAGCTGCACTCAGTTGGAACTTTGAAAACTTTCTAAGTGTTTTGGTGAATCCATTAATGAAAGGAGTCACTCTTTCAATAGCTTGTCTTAAAAAATCAGAAGGTAAAACAGTGTTTTCACAAAAATCCGCTTTTAGCTGTAGCTCAGCCAGAAACAGTCATTTTCAACCTGAAACACAGGTAAGTTGTTTGGTGAGTCCAATAATGAAATGATTCACTCAAATCAACTATATAGACTCCCTCCTTCAATTTTCTGACGTTTTCAATAGCTTGTCTTAAAAAATCAGAAGGTAAAACAGTGTTTTCACAAAAATCCGCTTTTAGCTGTATCTCAGCCAGAAACAGTCATTTTCAACCTGAAACACAGGTAAGTTGTTTGGTGAGTCCAATAATTAAATGAGTCACTCAAATCAACTATATAGACTCCCTCCTTCAATTTTCTGACGTTTTCAATAGCTTGTCTTAAAAAATCAGAAGGTAAAACAGTGTTTTCACAAAAATCCGCTTTTAGCTGTATCTCAGCCAGAAACAGTCATTTTCAACCTGAAACACAGGTAAGTTGTTTGGTGAGTCCAATAATGAAATGAGTCACTCAAATCAACTATATAGACCCCCTCCTTCAATTTTCTGACGTTTTCAATAGCTTGCCTTAAAAAATCAGAAGGTAAAACAGTGTTTTCACAAAAATCCGCTTTTATCTCAGCCAGAAACAGTCATTTTCAACCTGAAACACAGGTAATTCAATTCAATTCAATTCAATTTTATTTATATAGCGTCTAATACAACAGAGTTGTCTCTAGACGCTTTACAGAGACCCACACCCAGAACATGACCCCCGAGCAGTTATTACATAAACAATGGCAGGTAAAAACTCCCCTAGTGGGAGAAAAACCTTAAGCCAAACAGTGGCAAGGAAAAACTCCCCTTTAGGAGGGAAGAAACCTTGAGCAGGACCAGGCTCATAAGGGGGGACCCTCCTGCCGAGGGCCAGACTGGTGGGTCAGGGACGGCAACAGCACAGCAGGCAGGTGGAAGCAGCCACGGGATGACCAGGGGTGGGGACCGCAGGCAGGTGGAAGCAGCAACGGGATGACCGGGGGTGGGGACCGCAGGCCAGCACGCAGCTCCCGAAGCTCTGGCCCAATCAGCAAGTCCCAGGTTGGGGTGCAGGGTCGGGGAAAGACTTGTGCTCCGTAATGCAAGCTACAAGCCACCCACGACCACCTGCAGGTTCCGGTGTCCGGCAAAGGATGCTGCAACATGGACAAAAGAGAGAAAAGGTAAGAGGTTTGGTGAGTCCAATAATGAAATTAGTCACTCAAATCAACTATATAGACTCTCTCCTTCAATTTTCTGACGTTTTCCATAGCTTGCCTTAAAAAATCAGAAGGTAAAACAGTGTTTTCACAAAAATCCGCTTTTATCTCAGCCAGAAACAGTCATTTTCAACCTGAAACACAGGTAAGTGGTTTGGTGAGTCCAATAATGAAATTAGTCACTCAAATCAACTATATAGACTCTCTCCTTCAATTTTCTGACGTTTTCCATAGCTTGCCTTAAAAAATCAGAAGGTAAAACAGTGTTATCACAGAAATCCGCTTTTTGGCTGTTTCTCAGCAAGAAACAGTTATTTTGAACCTGAAACACAGGTCCCCCCCCCCCACCCATTACCGGGAGTGCATCACTGCGCCGTGCTGTGGACAAAATGTGGTACTGCACATTCGCCTAAAAGGCAGAATGACAGCATTAAAATGTCTCCAACTAGAATAAAGTGTAAAAATCTGAAAATAAACACAATTCCTTCACAAAAATGGACTTTGTCTTTTGAGCATCTTTTGCCTTCATTTGCTTCAGCCAAATTAGAAACATGAGAAGAAAAGAGGGGAAAATCTCACTCCAGACTCAGCCAAAAACAGCAGCCGAAATGCCGCATTAAAATTACTCAAACTTGTCTAGAATCACAATCTAAAAATCTAAAAATGATCAAAATGGCTTAGCAATGATGCGGCCTGCCTTTTGCACGTGTTTTTCCTGGCTTTACTTCAGCAAAATGAAAGAAAAGAGGAGAAAATTGCACTTCAGCCAGGGTTAAAAAGCAGCAGAAATACTGCATTAAAATGCCTCCAACTTGACTGGCTTTACTCCACCAGAATTGAAAATATCAGCAGAAAAGAGGGGGGAAATTGCAGTGTTGTCTGCCCTGGAGAAGTTTATTTTTTTGCCCACAAGATGGAGGCAGAGCTCCACGGATGAATTTAGCTGCACTCAGTTGGAACTTTGAAAACTTTCTAAGTGTTTTGGTGAATCCATTAATGAAAGGAGTCACTCTTTCAATAGCTTGTCTTAAAAAATCAGAAGGTAAAACAGTGTTTTCACAAAAATCCACTTTTAGCTGTAGCTCAGCCAGAAACAGTCATTTTCAACCTGAAACACAGGTAAGTTGTTTGGTGAGTCCAATAATGAAATGATTCACTCAAATCAACTATATAGACTCCCTCCTTCAATTTTCTGACGTTTTCAATAGCTTGTCTTAAAAAATCAGAAGGTTTTCAGTGTTTTCACAAAAATCCGCTTTTAGCTGTATCTCAGCCAGTGTAGAGAAAATCCTTTTCGGGACCTCCACATGATTCTAAGTTTTTCCTACCCCACATAGACTAAGTTTTTCCTTCATCCGCGGACTTGAAGAAAACACTGGAGTCAAAGTTTCAGCTGGTGTTCCGTCCAAATACTGTGCAGGTCTTTATTGCAAGAATTACAATCAGTGCCACACACAGGAGAGCCGGCATGGTCCCGGTACCGACTCTAAAACTTTGCATCAAATCATCCCTCTTATATACTTTTGAAGGGTCTGGGGGCCACACCCCTGTATCCAACAATATCCCTGTAACCTTCTCCTCATGTCAGTTCCACAAGTGGTACATACATAAATCATTCAACTTCTTACCTCACTATCCACCCTCCCCAGCGTCTTTTTTACCACTACAGGTGTCGTCTCCCAAGTCTCGTGTCATTGCCTAAAATCTGGAGATCGTTTTGGCCCTCATAGGGAGGATTCCCCGAGAGATACTCATTTATTACTAATCTTGGTGTAAATTGTTCAAACAAGGGCAGTCTCTAGACACCTGGTGTGATGTATGACGCCCCTTGTACCCAAGAAAGGGGAGATAATTTTGCACATACACAAAGTGAGGCCTATTTGCAAGAGGCCCAAGCATGTGTTTCCTTCCCATCTGAGCAAATACAAGCAGATACTTCATAACACACACATTCCTTTTCATGGAGTTGCAGTGATTCTTCGTGGACACCAAAGCTTTAAAAATAACACTGATTATACAAAACTATTACTCTCTTTCTACTACAAGATGGGGAGGAAAGACACACACATACCCCCACACAGAAAGAGGGAGAGAGAGAGAGACACGGAGAGAAACACACATCCACACCTGCGTCACTCAGGGGCACACATGCCGGAGAGATACGCACACTGTCCTTTTTCTTCCTCCTTTAGCTTAAAGTTCATAAAGCTCTTTTTTTGAAGTAGAAGGTTACCAATGTTATATTTCAACCAAATGATTATACATACATAAAAACAATTCCTCTACATATTCCCCCCTGTGATCCTGAAAGGATCATTAATCATTATCCATATTCCTTGACATACAGTACATAGTTATCACACTTAGGGGTATACAGCGTAAAAGAATATCTAACATAAGTATTCCATCCCACAGTGAGGATCACCATCTGAGACACTGTCCCAGCCGCTAAGGCGGCTGCAGGACCATGACTTGAACCATCCCGGGACTTGGCCCATCCTAATGGTTCGGTGATCAGTCACTGAGGGATCAGACACTAGCTGACCCTTGCAGACATGACCAGGGAAACATCCCCTCATTGTTACAGTGTTACAGTGATGGGAGGTAAAACCCTTGCCAGGTGGCAAAGTCAGCAGTACACATTTCCACATTTTACGAGTAATATAAAATTAATAAAATCATACGTGAGCATGCAATCAGATATATTGGTGAATAATACGATTAATAACAGCACACATCAAACCATGTCTATTCTGTTTACACAGCTAGTTACTGTTGGTTTGTTCTAGGGAAAATTCCCTGGTACACTAATGAAGAGTAATCTTCTTTCTTCTTGTTTTCGGGTGTCAGGGGTAGACTACCCTGACACCTGTTCGACCTGCCCAGGGGATTATTCTGCCCCTTTCTTGAGGGCTCATGTCTGATGTCCACTATTGCGCCAGATCCAGCCTGATCTGGGGTACTAATCTTCGTGGCGGGTCGGTTGGGGCCCACTGCGACCAGTGACACCACGTGTCCCTTTTCCCGTGGAGTCGGGCGGTGTGGGAGGTCCATTCTGGGTCCTGCCCACCTCAGCTCCAAGTACTTGCTTCTGATGACTCTCAGGAGAACCCACTCCGCCTGTGGGGTTGGTATCTCCCATCTCTGGAGTCTCTGACCTGTTTGAAGTAAGAAGCACCCAAATTCCCAAACAAGATAAGCTTGCTGATTTCTTTCCTTTTGGGTATCGTGTGTACACACACCTAAACAATCAGGCCTGAAAATTGCCCTGTTAACTCTTTGAGGCTGTCAGGGGGTACTTAGGATTGTCTGCCGTAAATAATGTTTCCTTCATGGAAAAAATGGCGTTTCTAAACAAAAAGTAAAAATGATTAGCTCCCACGAAACTACGGCACATTTGCCCCAAAAAACTGGTCGATGATCAAATTAATTATAATAAATGAAAAACAAGTTTCCTTGTTATGCTCAACAAATTATATATCATTTAGTTCCAATAAAAATGAATTAATATGGAAAATATTTCCTCATTGATGACTGTCTAAACTTTAAATATCATATTGATCACCTTGTAGAAAAACGAAATATCTCAAATCTGAATATGTTGGTCGGTTTTTCAGACCGAGACACCTGCTTCCACACTCTGCCATCCTTATTCCTTATTAGGATTAGTATTAGCTAATATTATAACTTCCCCCCTTGTTAATCCACACAGGATTAACATCAACATGCATTTAGTCTGAATCTGAGGAAAACCAATCACGCCCCAACATGGGCGGATAAACAAACGCTGGCGGGCCAAACGAGCCCGTGATTTCCTCCTGTGTAGTCTGGATTGGCTAGGGCTGGGGCAGTCTGGAGATCTCGTTTTCAGCAGCTAGAATGCCCCTTTCTGCCCGTCAGTCCACTGCAACCGGGCTGACTGTTACCCTTGTCCAAATGCTCGGATTAAAGCTCTTAATGGGGCTGTATTGATGGCATAACCACATACCCAGGGTCTGCTGTAGCCTGCCAAGAAAAGACAATCAAAATATCGTCCACGTACATTACAGTGGTCGATTGTATATCCAAATAACTAAGATCATCGGTAAGCACGAGATTGAAGATAGAGGGAGAGTGTACGATTGTAGACCTTTACAAGTAAAAGCAAACAAATGCTAAGAATCTGGATGAACTGGTACGCTGAAAAATGCTGAGCATAGATCTATCAACGAACTTGGTCTCTGTCAAAAGCATGGTACAAAGGAGAGGTAGCGTTGGTTCTCTAGCCGTGTCATCACCAGTGGTCTCCATGCTTCGCACTCATGATGAAGGAAGGAGTTCGGTGTTGTTAGCGTCATCCAGACTACTTGAGCCTCCTGTGGATCACCTGTGGAGATTCTGCAGGAATCGTTAGTGGCATCACAGGAACAGTCATATTGTCAGGTTGGTCTTTTACCACCTCAAACTATACACCATCCGGCGTACATTTGATTTTTGCATCGAGTTGACACAACACATCTCTTCCCAAAAGATTAACTGGCGTGTTGTCCGAATCTTCGAGGCAGCGAGGGGAAGGTTGGCTCCAACTTCTCATATTGCAGGAGTAAGCTGCCCCCGTGTCCCCCCTCCAGGGTTGGGAGGTCCTGACCCAGGATTTCGGGTCCCTGTCCACGGACTGATCGGGCAGTCCATCTGCATGTGTCCCGTCTGTACACATCCCAGCATTGTAGTTTCAAGTAATACGCTGTCGAAGCTGCTCGTGGTGTTGTGGGAGCTGCTCCTTGTATTGGCAGATGTTGTCCTTTTCCACCTTTAGGCTCCCGGGAACCTCCCCCTTGGTTAAGACAAACCTCGATTGGCGGAACCAACTGAGTCTGGGCCTGACCTGTAGAGGGTGCTATAGGATAAGCATTAGGCACAACAGGCATTCGTTGTCGGCGTGCCTGTGTCACCCCTCCGTCAGATGGTCCTGCTTCTGGCTCTGTCAATTAGCGATGTTCTTTGATGTGGAGCTGATCGCGTTCGTACTCACTTCTGTTCTGGTGTGGAATCCGATAGCGATTCTGGTTGACACGTCCCTCTCCATGCTCTGAGTCATCTGAGACTCCACCTCCCGTGATCGGACCTGCTTCTGGTTCATCTGGACATTTAATGAACCATTCTTCTTCTGATTCGTCAGTAGTACTGTCAGACGAATGTTCTAACTGGTCTTCCTCTTCCTTCTGTTATCCTATGGTTCTTGACCGAGATGGGGATTCATTTTGCATGCTATCATTTTTCAATTTCTTAAGCTGTTATAGCTGTTTT
>NW_026906580.1:0-9558 GCF_033807715.1 Cololabis saira | reverse complement strand
TGTGACTGAGCTCACTATCTGAATGCACTGGAGCTTCATAATTATGCAGCAGATATTCAGTGTTACACGTTGCATAAACAAACGCCAGCAGGACAGGTACAGACTAAATCCGAGGTGACGGGCAGCGAGTTTCCTGTTTTTGGTTGAGGACACACTGTAGATAACATCTCTTCCTCCACAGCACTGAAATAAAACTTTATGACACAAATCTGTGAAGAGCCGTGACTATTTTTGCTCCACTATGTCCACCTACACAAGCTCAGGCTGCAATTGTAGCCTTCGGTAAGGCAAGTTTATTTATACAGTACGATTCATACTGCAGTGCAACACTTGACCCCACAAATTACAGGCCGTGGTCACTTTAATCAGCGGAACAATATTGTACTTTTCTATTTCAATAAATCCTTTTTATCAGAGGTATTAAATCATGAAAGTGGCAAAACAACCTGCTTGGTCGTTCTCTAGGCTCCCATTTATTTTCTGGTTACATAAAGTTGAAATGTTCAATAATAGTCCTACATTTTATACCATAATAAGGACTGAAAAATACAGTAACCACCTTAAATCACCAGGTAGGGGAGTTACATTTAGAGGGATTTTACTTTGCTTTAAAGTGTACATTAGGGATGGGCGGTATGGACTAAAAAATGTATTACGATAATTTCTGGCATTTATCCCGATAATGATAAAACTGACGATAAAAAAAATACCAATTCCACTCCATCTTTGTAAATATAAATCTATCTCGCTCTCAGATCCGTCATGTTTGTTACACAAAAACATCATCAATGGGAATTTATCCATTCTTTCTTTCTTTCTTTCTTTCTTTCTTTCAGGCTCATTTCTTTCTTTCTTTCTTTCTTTCTTTCTTTCTTTCTTTCTTTCTTTCAGGCTCATTTCTTTCTCTTTCTTTCTTTCTTTCTTTCTTTCTTTCTTTCTTTCTTTCTTTCTTTCTTTCAGGCTCATTTCTTTCTTTCTTTCTTTCTTTCTTTCTTTCTTTCTTTCAGGCTCATTTCTTTCTCTTTCTTTCTTTCTTTCTTTCTTTCTTTCTTTCTTTCTTTCTTTCAGGCTCATTTCTTTCTCTTTCTTTCTTTCTTTCTTTCTTTCTTTCTTTCAGGCTCATTTCTTTCTTTCTTTCTTTCTTTCTTTCTTTCTTTCAGGCTCATTTCTTTCTTTCTTTCTTTCTTTCTTTCTTTCAGGCTCATTTCTTTCTCTTTCTTTCTTTCTTTCTTTCTTTCTTTCTTTCTTTCAGGCTCATTTCTTTCTCTTTCTTTTCTTTCTTTCTTTCTTTCTTTCTTTCTGGCTCATTTCTTTCTTTCTTTCTTTCTTTCTTTCTTTCTTTCTTTCTTTCTTTCTTTCTTTCTTTCTTTCTTTCAGGCTCATTTCTTTCTTTCTTTCTTTCTTTCTTTCAGGCTCATTTCTTTCTCTTTCTTTCTTTCTTTCTTTCTTTCTTTCTTTCTTTCTTTCAGGCTCATTTCTTTCTTTCTTTCTTTCTTTCTTTCTTTCAGGCTCATTTCTTTCTCTTTCTTTCTTTCTTTCTTTCTTTCTTTCAGGCTCATTTCTTTCTTTCTTTCTTTCTTTCTTTCTTTCTTTCTTTCTTTCTTTCTTTCTTTCTTTCTTTCTTTCTTTCTTTCTTTCTTTCTTTCTTTCGGTGGTGGAGGTGTGTCTGAAGAGGGAAGAGAGTGTTTGCAGTTTTCGTTAGTTTTTTTCCTTTCTTAATGTTCTTTTTTGGTTCTTTTTTGGATCATAATTGTTTGTTAATTTAGTGTATTGTTTGAGTTTAGTTTATTGTTAGTTTTAAGTGTTTATTCCGTGCCTCGTGGCCGGGATGGCGTCCTCCGGGACGCCGCCGGTGTCCCTGAGACACGGGGTGCGGCTGGTGGCGCAGCCCAGCTCCAGCGTGGAGCAGGTGCTGTTGGCCGTGGGGGAGCAGGTCGGGCACGGGAACATCGTTTACGCTTCCCGCATGAATAAAGCGGTGGTGGTGTTCTTTAAGGACCCTAAATATGTGACTGAAATCATCGAGAGCGGATTAACTCTGAATGACGAGTTCATTCAGGTGTCCCCGCTGGCAGTGCCGTCCACGCGGATCACCGTGTCTGGCGTTCCTCCGTTCATCCCCAACGACGCGCTGGAGCGGGAACTGAAACGCTTCGGTAAGTTTGCAAGCGGGTTTCGGTCGGTCGGACTGGGGTGTAAGGATGACAAACTCAGGCATGTTCAGTCCCTGCGGAGACAGGTGCTGATGTTTCTGGACTCTCCGACTCAGACTCTGGACGTGTCTTTCAGGGTAAGACACGAGGACGGTTTTTATATGATCTATGCCAGTTCTGGGGTCTTGAAGTGCTTTGAGTGCGGGGAAGGGGGACACAAGCGTGTTGCGTGCCCGAACAGACCACACACGGTGAGACCAGCTGGGGCTGACGGGGCCGGGACCGCTCCCGCTGTGAGCGGCGGGGCCGGGGCGGCCCCGCCTGTCGGCGGGGCGGCCGAGGCCGCTCCGTCCGTGAGCGGGGAGGCCGGGACCGCGGCCCCGCCGGTCGGCGGGGCGGCCGGGGCCGCTCCCTCTGTGAGCGGCGGGGCGGCCGGGGCCGCTCCCTCTGTGAGCGGCGGGGCGGCCGGGGCCGCTCCGTCCGTGAGCGGGGAGGCCGGGACCGCGGCTGAGGGAGAGGAACCAGGAGCGGCGGGGAAGGAAGAGGAGCGGAGTGGAGGACAGATAACAGGACAGGTGAGGGCTGGTGTGGTGCAGATGGAGGGTGATGTGGCAGGACAGGTAATGGTCGAGCAGGTGGAGCCTGCAGGGCAGGTAGAGAATGGGGGAATACAGGTGGAGGCTGCAGGACAGGAGACTGGTGCAGGACTAGAGACTGGTGCAGGTCAGGTGATGGTTGAACAGGTGGAGGCTGGTGCAGGACTAGAGGCTGCAGAGACGGAGAAGAAGCTGCAGTCTGTTTCTGGGCAGCAGGAAGCTCCAGGTACCAGTCAGGTAACTGACATGGAAACAGACGGGGAGGCTGATTCTGACAGTGCTTCTGTCACAGACAGCATATCCAGCTCTCAAAGTGCGAATTTGTATTCCTTGAAGGAGGTGAACGACTTCTTAGACGACTCTTTTGGCAGGTCAGTGGAAGTGAGCGATTACTTCCCTGATATTGAAAAGTTTATTCGGACGGTGAGCACTCTCCAGAAGGTTGTGGGAACAGACCTGCTGGATGAAAAGAAACGGTATCGCTTGAAAAAACACGTGACTGCTGTGAAGAAAAAAGGTCGGACTAGTAAGAGGTTGAAAAAAATGAGAGTTTTTTAGGTAGTTTTAAAAATGAAGATCCAACACTGGGTGTTTTTTCCATGCTGTCCTTTTGTTTTATGTTTCTGTCTTTCCTTTCTTATCATGCATAATTTAAAAGTTGCTTCCCTAAACATCAACGGGGGTAGGACTGCACAGAAAAGAGCTTTGGTGGCGGAGGTGATTAAGCAGAAGAAGCTAGATGTTGTTTTTCTGCAGGAAACACACAGCGATAGCCTGAATGAGACAGACTGGGGAATATGGTGGGAGGGTCAGTATGTTCTCAGCCATGGCTCAAACCTCAGTGCTGGAGTTGCTGTCTTATTCTCCCCCTCTCTACATGCTACCGTCATATCCAGCACAGAGATAGTGGCAGGTAGAGTCCTGATGGTGAAGGTGGAGGTATTAGATTTTACTTTCACTTTTATCAATATTTATTTGCCTAATCAAGGCCCTGAACAGTTATCTGTGCTTCAGGCTTTAAAAGACAAGTTAGGCAGCAGTGTACAGGGGGAGTGGGTTATCCTGGGGGGGGACTGGAACTGTTGCACAGATGGGATTTTAGACAGGATAGGACAGGAGCCTCATCCTCAGTCATCCTCGTTTTTATCACAAGTGACCAAAGGGGCTGACTTAGTGGATGTGTGGAGGAGGAACAACCCTGCAGCTAAGCAGTACACCTGGATGAGGATGGTAGATGGGAATGTCAGTGCGGCCAGGTTAGACAGGCTGTACATGTCTGCCGCTTTTATCAACCGGACAGCAAACTGTCAGATACACCCTGTTGCTTTTACAGACCATCATTTGGTAGTTTTAGATCTGGTTTTATCTCCTGCTGGCAAAGCTAGTTCTTTCTGGCATTTTAATGTTAAACTTTTAAATGATTTTACTTTTTGTGAGAATTTTAAACTGTTTTGGGAAAACTGGAGGTTGAAAAAAGAGCTTTTTCCCTCACTGAGTAAGTGGTGGGAAGTGGGTAAAGCTCAAATAAGAGTGTTTTGTCAGCAATATACCTCTTACTCGACTACAGCTGTTAAGAGAACAATCGAGCAGCTAGAAATAGAGATCAGGGAGTTAGAGGGTGTATCTGCTGAGAGTGTGGACCAGTTGCTCCTGAAAAGACAACAGCTGAACTCGTTTCTGCAAGAGAAAGCCAAAGGAGCTCTGGTCCGAGCCCGCTTCACCACTTTGAGGGACATAGATGCACCCACTGCTTTCTTCTTCAATCTGGAGAGGTCTGTGGGTCGAGGAAAACAGATGATCTGTCTTCGTCTGCCGGATGGACGGGTCACATCAGAACCCGCTGAGATGAGAAGGCATGCAGTGTCCTTCTACAAGGATTTGTTTAAGGCAGAAGAATGCAGTAAGGACGCTGCTGCTGAGCTTCTTCAAGGTCTTCCTCAGCTGAGTGAAGCAGAGCGTGATACGCTGGGCCTGGACATCACGCTGGAGGAGCTCACCTCTGCAGTGACACAGATGGCCTCTGGGAAGGCTCCGGGTTTGGACGGCCTACCTGCTGACTTTTTTAAACATTTTTGGGACTTTTTTGGACACGACCTTTTAGATGTTTTTAAAGAATGCTTTGTTGAGGGGACTCTTCCAGCTTCCTGTAGGCGGGCGGTGATTTCACTGTTGCCGAAAAAAGGAGATCTGACCTCACTGACGAATTGGAGACCCGTGGCCCTTTTATGCACAGATTATAAGTTATTATCCAAGGTTTTAGCAAATAGACTGAAGGTTTTTATGGAATTATTTATTGGTACTGATCAGTCTTATTGTGTCCCTGACAGATCAATGTTGGACAATCTGTTTTTAATGAGAGATATTTTTGATGTTTGTAACCTGTATGATGTCAACATTGGTATTGTGTCCATTGACCAGCAGAAGGCATTTGATCGTGTCGATCACTCCTTTCTTTTTGCCACACTGCAGGCCTTTGGTGTTGGGGAGCACTTTTTGTCTTGGGTGAAAGTACTGTATAATGGTGCATGTTGTGTTGTGAAGGTGGGGGGAGGGCTGAGCGGTCCTGTTCCAGTGGGAAGGGGGATCAGACAGGGCTGCCCCATCTCAGGGCAACTGTATAGCATTGCCATTGAGCCTCTTCTTCACAGGCTTAGAGGCCGACTGAGGGGCCTGTGCCTGCCGGAGCTCACTCAAAGCCCCCCTGTAGTGGTATCGGCCTATGCCGATGATGTTAATGTTCTCGTCCAGGATCAGGGGGACGTTAATGAATTAAGAATGAGCCTGGCTTTATATGAGAAGGCTGCATCAGCCAGAGTCAACTGGGGCAAAAGTGAGGCCTGTTTGGTAGGGCGGTGGGCTGCAGGCAACGTACCCAATCTTCCAGGTAACCTCAGGTGGGGAAGCAGGGGTCTTAAGGTCCTGGGGGTTTATCTAGGGAGTGAGGACATGGTTGCACAGAACTGGGAGGGAGTGCTCGGGAAAGTGCAAGCCAGGTTATCTAAATGGACATGGTTGCTACCCCAGCTGTCCTACAGGGGAAGGGCTCTGATAGTCAACAACTTAGTTGCCTCTTCTCTGTGGCACCGGCTCGCAGTGTTGACACCTCCGCTGGACCTTTTGAAACGACTGCAGCGTCTCCTGGTGGATTTCTTTTGGTCTGGTCATCACTGGGTGAGAGCATCGGTCCTGTATCTCCCTGTGGCAGAGGGGGGGCAGGGCCTTGTGGACGTCGTTGCAAGAACTGCTGCCTTCAGGCTTCAGGCGGCTCAGCGGCTTCTCTATGGATGTTCTCCCTGCTGGTTGGCTGCGGCTCAGCTGCTGCTTTGGAAAGCCGGGGGCCTGGGCTACGATAAGCAGCTTTTCTTGCTGAAGTTCCCTGCGTTCAGGCTTGATGGACTCACACCGTTCTACTCCTCAGTCATGGATGCTTGGAGGACTCTGAGGTTCACTAGACCACCGGACCCCAGGCCTGGGATGTGGCTGTTTGAGGAGCCGCTGTTTGGCAGTGAGCTTCTGTCTGACGCCCCTTTCTCTTCAGCCACCCTGAGAGATGCATTCGCTAAGGCCGGAATTGTGAAGCTGGGCCATCTCTCGAGGACTTCAGTGGGAAAGCTGGCAGAAGTAACGGGCATAAGGTCAACCAGGGTGTTGCAGAAGCTGGTGGACGAGGTGTGGCAGTCGCTAGCAGCACCCTTCCGTGATTTTGCCACCAATAAAGACCTGGCCGACCAGTGGAGTGACGGGCATGTTTACGTCTTCCCTTCCCTGAGTGTGAGTCCTGCAGTGGGGGAGTGGAGAGAGGAAGACGGTCTCCTTCTGTCCATGAAGACTCCAGCACTGGGACTTTTCATCTCCTGTCAAGGGAAGCAGCTGTACTCCAGCTGCGTGAAGGTGCTGAACCTCGAAATGCTGACGGGAGTTCGGGAGTCGAGGTGGACAAAGTTGTTTGGCTCGGACGTTTCCCCTAACGGCAGTTGGCGGCTCCTGTATAAGCCTCCGGTTGAAAAACGGATGGCTGACATCCAATGGAGGATTGTACACGGAGCACTAGCCACAAACAGGTACAGAGCTCACTTTGACCCGAGCACTGGGGAGGGCTGTCCTTTCTGTCCAGAGACAGAGACATTAGAACATCTGGTGGTGTCCTGTCCCCGCCTGGCTGCTCTGTTTGTTCTGTTGCAGGAGTGGGTGAGGGGTTTAGGAGAGGTTTTTTCCATCCCCCTGTTTGTGTTTGGAGCTAAGTACACTCCTAAAAAAAGGCAGACGTTGCTTTTACTGAATTTTATTTTCGCGAATGCCAAATTAGCGATTTGGAAAAGCCGTAAGAACAAGATGCTTGGAGTGGGCTGGACTGACGCGGTGCGCTGTCTGAGGGGTTTGGTGGCAGCACGTCTGAGGGTGGAATATGCTTTCTTCAATCTGACCAATAATTTGGATGGTTTTAGGAATATGTGGGCTGTTAGGCAGGTCTTGTGTTCACTGGGTGACGACGGCTCTCTGGTGTTGAAGGTTTAGATGGAGGTTTTTAGAGTGTATGTGGAATAATTCCTGTAGTTTTAAATTATTATGAAATGTTTTTTTAAATAACTGTAAGAATGTGTCTTAAATAAAGTGTTCATAAAGTCAAAGTCTTTCTTTCTTTCTTTCTTTCTTTCTTTCTTTCTTTCAGGCTCATTTCTTTCTCTTTCCTTTCTTTCTTTCTTTCTTTCTTTCTTTTTCTTTATCTCTTTTTCTTTTCTTTTTCTTTCTTTCTCTCTTTCTTTCTCTCTTTCTTTCTTTCTTTCTTTCTTTCTTTCTTTCTTTCTTTCTTTATCTCTTTTTCTTTCTTTCTTTCTTTCTCTCTTTCTTTCTTTCTTTCTTTCTTTCTTTATCTCTTTTTCTTTCTTTCTTTCTTTCTCTCTTTCTTTCTTTCTTTCTTTCTTTCTTTCTTTCTTTTTCTTTCTTTCTTTCTTTCTTTCTTTATCTCTTTCTTTCTTTCTTTCTTTCTTTCTTTATCTCTTTCTTTCTTTCTTTTTCTTTCTTTCTTTCTTTCTTTCTTTCTTTCTTTCTTTCTTTCTTTCTTTCTTTCTTTTTCTTTCTTTCTTTCTTTTTCTTTCTTTCTTTCTTTCTCTCTTTATCTCTTTTTCTTTCTTTCTTTCTTTCTTTCTTTATCTCTTTTTCTTTCTTTCTTTCTTTCTTTCTTTCTTTCTTTCTTTATCTCTTTTTCTTTCTTTCTTTCTTTCTTTCTCTCTTTCTTTCTCTCTTTCTTTCTTTCTTTCTTTCTTTCTTTCTTTATCTCTTTTTCTTTCTTTCTTTCTTTCTTTATCTCTTTCTTTCTTTATCTCTTTCTTTCTTTCTTTCTTTCTTTATCTCTTTTTCTTTCTTTCTTTCTTTCTTTCTTTCTTTATCTCTTTTTCTTTCTGGCTCCTTTCTCTGTTTCTTTCTTCCTTCCTTCCTTCCTTCCTTCCTTCCTTCCTTCCTTCCTTCACGTACGTTGTGCGTGGATTTAACACAGAACCATAAATCAGTTTTACACAAAAACATCATCAACGGGAATTTATCATTTTTACTGTGAGATACAAATTCTTACCATGGGAAATTTTTTTATTTTTATTGTTTATCGTGAACGGTAAAATATCACCCATTCCTAGTGGTGGTACTAGTAGTAGTAGTATTAGTAGTAATAGTAGTGTCTGAAAGACCGGGAGGCCTAGTCCACCCTCCATAGTTAGTTTTTATATAAGTATTTCTGAGATTCTGTCAGATTTACTTTCCCACATAAATGTCATTAAAAATAGTGAATTGATGTAAAAACCAGTGACTTCAGTTCAAACCAGTGAGATTCTGTTTGTGGCTCCGGTTACAACACGAGGTTTGTCCGGTGGTTTCCAGGGACCAGAACACGACACCTGAGCAATTACTGTTAATAACGGCAGGTAGAACCTCCTCTTTGGGAGGGAAGAACCAGGACCTGGACCTGGACCAGGACCTGGACCTGGACCAGGACCTGGATCCTGGAACCTGGACCTGGATCCTGGGGGGGCTAATAACACATTACAGTAGCATCTCTCTGGGAGAGGAGAGCGGGAGAGGATTGTTTCACTGGAATTAACTGTTTACATTACAGTAGTCTAGATCAGTGGTTCCCAACCTTTTTTCCTTGTTCCCCCTACTTGTGTCTAAGACCAGCTGGGCCCCCCGACCCGTACGTACTAGCACCAAAATAGTCTTTAATTGATAAAATGAACATTAATTATGTTTTTTTGATACATTTGTCTTTGGTTTACTCTCTACACATATGACTTTGTTTTTCTCTAATGTCACCAATGTATAAAATACGCACAAAAGGACATAAAAGGACAAAAATATTTCTGAAAAATGTCTCTTAATATGAGACATTTTTTAAACATTTTTTCATTTAACAACCTCCTTCCCTCCCCTCCTTTTTAAGTAGATTAAATGTTGAGTAATGATATAATAATAAGGAATGAAATCATTTCCTGTGTTTGTCACCAGTGTATAAAAAACACAAAAGATATTTAAGACATTCATAAATTATTCCTAACAATGTCTTATGAATGACTCATTCGCAAATATAATTTTTACAACTGCATAATTTCAAAGCAGACAAAGTTTCGTTCCGGACCCCAGGTTGGGAGACACTGATCTAGAAGACACAAATGCCTGAGTTAGTTTTCAGCGTCTCTCTGGGAGAGGAATCTGCAGGGACATCACTCTGACATCGGCGAGTACAAGTAGAAAACATGGATGGAATGAAACTTCCACCTCTAAAAACTGGATTCGAGCATCAGGTTTGGGACTTTTTCAGA
>NW_026906579.1:0-9771 GCF_033807715.1 Cololabis saira | reverse complement strand
ACATATACACATTATTTCCAGAACTCTAAAGGATGTTCCCACAATTTTTACAAACACATATTATAAGTCTCCACATCTTTGCAAACACATTATTTCCAGAACTTTAAGCGAGGTTCCCATATTTCTACAAACACATATTATGTCCAGAACCTGGAGGGAGGTTCACACGATTTTACAAACACACATGAAACTTTTTTCTCCAAAACATTCTCACAATTTTACAAGGATTTTTTCCAGAATTTCCACTTTTGTATGAACTTTATTTTTGAAATGGATGGTGAAGAAATGGATCAGAAGAGCCGTGGAGCTGCCCAGTCGTCGGATGAAGGAGGGGATTCTTCGAGGGAGCCTCAACAACTAACCATAACCCTAACCCCAACCCTAACCTTAACCCTAAACCCTAGTCATTACCCTAACCCCTGACCCCTAACCTTAACCCTTAACCCCTAACCCTAACCCTAACCCTGAACCCTTACCCTAACCCCAACCCCTAACCCTAACCCTTGACCTCTAACCCTAACCTTAACCCCGAACCCTTGCCCTAACCCCAAACCCTAACCCTTAATCATAAACCTAACCCCTGACCCCTAACCTTAACCCTTAACTCTAACCCTAACCCCTGACCCTAACCCTTATCCCAACCACATCCCAGCCTGGATCTACGAAGACATTCACGACTCCACCCACCACCCTCCTCCTTCTTTCTTTCCCTCGTACTGCGTGGGAGCGAGAGGGGGCAGGATAACGGCCCGTCAAGGCGGGGGAGAGACCTGCCCCTATAAGGCAACTCTCCCTGGTCCTGACCCCTCTCAACCAGATGTGGAACTCTCTCAACCAGATGTGGAGCTCCCTCATCCCCACCCTGGACCTGATCCCATCCCAGCCTGGATCTACGAGGACATTCATGACTCCACCCATCACCTCCTCCTTCTTTTACTCCCTCGCTCTGCGTGGGAGTGTGAGAGGGGCAGGATAACGGCCCGTCAAGGCGGGGAAGAGACCTGCCCCTATAAGGCAACTCTTCCTGGTCCTGACCCCTCTCACCCAAATCTGTAACTGACCTGTTGTCTCTACTACTAATCAAACTTAAACTTGTTCATTGACCTGTTGTCTCCACTATTAATCTAACTTTAGGTGGATAGTACGGTCAAGAGAGCTATGACGACGTGCGCCGGCCTGTGCATTACCTTTGGTCCCTGTAAACCACCGAGTCGACGGACGAGGTGGGGGGATCATCGAGAAACCTGAAAAATCTAACCCTAGCCCGTGCCTTCGGACAGCCTAGCTCTATTTACAACAGACCACTATGTACTATCCACAGCAGGCCGCTCTGTTCCTGCACGAGGTCAGTAACCTGACCAGAATGTAGAATAGAAATAATTCCATCTCTAAAGAAGGTTTTAATCGAAGGATGATAAATTACATGTGGTGCCTTTAATGATTAAATACTCCCTAGCGGGTAAAACCAGGCACAACAACCTTTATTAGGACCCAGATCCCTTAAACAAAGAGATTTCCCTTCTTTTTATATTTAAAAAAAACCTAGCAAACAGAATCAACAAGAATCCACAATAACTGAACTTGAATATGACTCAACTATAACCATAAAATAACATGCCGCTCCACTCCGGCTCAATGTCATTAACCTGACCAGAATGTAGAATAAAAATGATTACGTCTTTAAAAATCAACTATAACTGAACTTGAATATGACTCAACTACAACCAAAAAGTAACATGCCGCTCCACTCCGGCTCAATGTCATTAACCTGACCAGAATGTAGAATAAAAATGATTACGTCTTTAAAAATCAACAACAACTGAACTTGAATATGACTCAACTACAACCATAAAGTAACATGCCGCTCCACTCCGGCTCAATGTCATTAACCTGACCAGAATGTAGAATAAAAATGATTACGTCTTTAAAAATCAACTATAACTGAACTTGATAATGACTCAACTACAACCAAAAAGTAACATGCCGCTCCACTCCGGCTCAATGTCATTAACCTGACCAGAATGTAGAATAAAAATGATTACGTCTTTAAAAATCAACAACAACTGAACTTGAATATGACTCAACTACAACCATAAAATAACATGCCGCTCCACTCCGGCTCAATGTCATTAACCTGACCAGAATGTAGAATAAAAATGATTACGTCTTTAAAAATCAACAACAACTGAACTTGAATATGACTCAACTACAACCATAAAATAACATGCCGCTCCACTCCGGCTCAATGTCATTAACCTGACCAGAATGTAGAATAAAAATGATTACGTCTCTAAAAAATCAGCAATAACTGAACTTTAATTATCTTAATAATTAAATATTAACATTATAAAAGATTAAAAATACAGGGGATGATTTTCATTATTAAATGTATACATTTATAACATGATTATTTCGTTTTTTTTAAATTTACCGGATCAACCGGATGCAGCAGAAAAAGAAAAGATTTAACCAAATGATAGAAAATACAGGTGATTATTTTAATTATTAAATATATACATATTGAACATGATTATTTAGATTTTTAAATCTCACCGGATTACCCGGATGCAGCAGAAAAATAAAAAACTTAACCAAATGATAGAAAATACAGGCGATTATTTTAATTAATAAATAAATATATACATATATAACATGCTTATTTAATTACCGGATCAACCGGATACAGCAGAAAAAGAAAAAGATTTAATCAAAGGTTAGAAAAATACAGGTGGTTCTTTAATGATTAAACACTCCCTAGTGGTTAAAAGCGGGCATAACAGCCTTAATTAGGACCCTTATTCCATAACAAAGAGACCCCCCTATTTTTAAATATCTAGCAGTAAGGGGAACCGAGTAATTACATTTTACTTTTAACCATATTAGACGATTAGAAAACCCAGTTGAATTCTGGGTAAACCTACGGGGGACCTAATTATCTTAATAGCTCTGTAATTACAAATAAAAATATGGACATATGGGGTATTTTCGGACAACTCTAAATGAGATCTTACTAATTATAAGGTTTTTAGAACATTTTTTTTGAAACCATAACGGAGTAGGACTGTAAGAAATATGACCTCCACTCACAGCCCAGTCTAAAAAACGAGTTTTCACAGATTCTGTAGTCATGCGGTTTACGAGACACAGAATTACTTTGCCATGGGTGAAGAGGACCATTCTTCATCCTTCATCTTCGTCACCCTGCTCCAAAAAAAAGGTGGGGGCTGCCTTGTGATGTCACAGACCCTCCTGTGCTGGAATTCATGGTAAGTATGCCTTTTTCATGAAAAATTCACCTTGTTTTATAAAAATAATAATAATAATAATACTATTTAAATAAATAATAATAATAATAATAATTATAATAATTAAATTCATAATAATAATAAACATAATAATTATATAATAAGTTTTATAATATATAAAAAAATATAGCCTTCCTACCGTAATTATAATAACTTTAACTCTGTAATATTAACTCATAAAATTAGATTTTAACTTATCTTTATACTAAAATGGACACACCCTGGGAACTGATCATCCCGGCGGGGCCCACCCTGTGGTGAGGGTGTCTAGTGGTAATGGCCGAAACACCCCGTGATCCCGGGGTTCACTACTGATGATGTGTCCTATAAATAGACTTAAAATAGACATAAAATAGACATAAAATAGAATTTAAAATACGATTGTTAGACAATTAAAGAAACTAACCTCTACAACAACAAACTCTCCACCCTATCTTAGTGGAGAGTTACAATACTTAAACAACAAAAAAAACTTTCCAACAATGAAATGCTTAAAATACAAGGAAATGCTGCCATTTTTTCCAGAACTCCAAGGAAGATTCATACAGCTTCACAAACAAAGAATTCTTTTATTATTTTTTTTATATATATATATATTTTTTTATATATTTTTTTATTTTTAATTTTTTATTTTTTGAATTTTTTGAATTTTTTGAAAAAATAAAAAAATAAAGTTTTCTTTCCAGAAACCTAATGGTGGTTCCCACTTTTTTACAAACACATATACACATTATTTCCAGAACTCTAAAGGATGTTCCCACAATTTTTACAAACACATATTATAAGTCTCCACATCTTTGCAAACACATTATTTCCAGAACTTTAAGCGAGGTTCCCATATTTCTACAAACACATATTATGTCCAGAACCTGGAGGGAGGTTCACACGATTTTACAAACACACATGAAACTTTTTTCTCCAAAACATTCTCACAATTTTACAAGGATTTTTTCCAGAATTTCCACTTTTGTATGAACTTTATTTTTGAAATGGATGGTGAAGAAATGGATCAGAAGAGCCGTGGAGCTGCCCAGTCGTCGGATGAAGGAGGGGATTCTTCGAGGGAGCCTCAACAACTAACCATAACCCTAACCCCAACCCTAACCTTAACCCTAAACCCTAGTCATTACCCTAACCCCTGACCCCTAACCTTAACCCTTAACCCCTAACCCTAACCCTAACCCTGAACCCTTACCCTAACCCCAACCCCTAACCCTAACCCTTGACCTCTAACCCTAACCTTAACCCCGAACCCTTGCCCTAACCCCAAACCCTAACCCTTAATCATAAACCTAACCCCTGACCCCTAACCTTAACCCTTAACTCTAACCCTAACCCCTGACCCTAACCCTTATCCCAACCACATCCCAGCCTGGATCTACGAAGACATTCACGACTCCACCCACCACCCTCCTCCTTCTTTCTTTCCCTCGTACTGCGTGGGAGCGAGAGGGGGCAGGATAACGGCCCGTCAAGGCGGGGGAGAGACCTGCCCCTATAAGGCAACTCTCCCTGGTCCTGACCCCTCTCAACCAGATGTGGAACTCTCTCAACCAGATGTGGAGCTCCCTCATCCCCACCCTGGACCTGATCCCATCCCAGCCTGGATCTACGAGGACATTCATGACTCCACCCATCACCTCCTCCTTCTTTTACTCCCTCGCTCTGCGTGGGAGTGTGAGAGGGGCAGGATAACGGCCCGTCAAGGCGGGGAAGAGACCTGCCCCTATAAGGCAACTCTTCCTGGTCCTGACCCCTCTCACCCAAATCTGTAACTGACCTGTTGTCTCTACTACTAATCAAACTTAAACTTGTTCATTGACCTGTTGTCTCCACTATTAATCTAACTTTAGGTGGATAGTACGGTCAAGAGAGCTATGACGACGTGCGCCGGCCTGTGCATTACCTTTGGTCCCTGTAAACCACCGAGTCGACGGACGAGGTGGGGGGATCATCGAGAAACCTGAAAAATCTAACCCTAGCCCGTGCCTTCGGACAGCCTAGCTCTATTTACAACAGACCACTATGTACTATCCACAGCAGGCCGCTCTGTTCCTGCACGAGGTCAGTAACCTGACCAGAATGTAGAATAGAAATAATTCCATCTCTAAAGAAGGTTTTAATCGAAGGATGATAAATTACATGTGGTGCCTTTAATGATTAAATACTCCCTAGCGGGTAAAACCAGGCACAACAACCTTTATTAGGACCCAGATCCCTTAAACAAAGAGATTTCCCTTCTTTTTATATTTAA
The DNA here is from genome assembly GCF_033807715.1 of Cololabis saira. Classification (NCBI taxonomy): domain Eukaryota; kingdom Metazoa; phylum Chordata; class Actinopteri; order Beloniformes; family Belonidae; genus Cololabis; species Cololabis saira. The sequence continues at coordinate 4,212 of NW_026906579.1, read as the reverse complement.
AAAAAACCTAGCAAACAGAATCAACAAGAATCCACAATAACTGAACTTGAATATGACTCAACTATAACCATAAAATAACATGCCGCTCCACTCCGGCTCAATGTCATTAACCTGACCAGAATGTAGAATAAAAATGATTACGTCTTTAAAAATCAACTATAACTGAACTTGAATATGACTCAACTACAACCAAAAAGTAACATGCCGCTCCACTCCGGCTCAATGTCATTAACCTGACCAGAATGTAGAATAAAAATGATTACGTCTTTAAAAATCAACAACAACTGAACTTGAATATGACTCAACTACAACCATAAAGTAACATGCCGCTCCACTCCGGCTCAATGTCATTAACCTGACCAGAATGTAGAATAAAAATGATTACGTCTTTAAAAATCAACTATAACTGAACTTGATAATGACTCAACTACAACCAAAAAGTAACATGCCGCTCCACTCCGGCTCAATGTCATTAACCTGACCAGAATGTAGAATAAAAATGATTACGTCTTTAAAAATCAACAACAACTGAACTTGAATATGACTCAACTACAACCATAAAATAACATGCCGCTCCACTCCGGCTCAATGTCATTAACCTGACCAGAATGTAGAATAAAAATGATTACGTCTTTAAAAATCAACAACAACTGAACTTGAATATGACTCAACTACAACCATAAAATAACATGCCGCTCCACTCCGGCTCAATGTCATTAACCTGACCAGAATGTAGAATAAAAATGATTACGTCTCTAAAAAATCAGCAATAACTGAACTTTAATTATCTTAATAATTAAATATTAACATTATAAAAGATTAAAAATACAGGGGATGATTTTCATTATTAAATGTATACATTTATAACATGATTATTTCGTTTTTTTTAAATTTACCGGATCAACCGGATGCAGCAGAAAAAGAAAAGATTTAACCAAATGATAGAAAATACAGGTGATTATTTTAATTATTAAATATATACATATTGAACATGATTATTTAGATTTTTAAATCTCACCGGATTACCCGGATGCAGCAGAAAAATAAAAAACTTAACCAAATGATAGAAAATACAGGCGATTATTTTAATTAATAAATAAATATATACATATATAACATGCTTATTTAATTACCGGATCAACCGGATACAGCAGAAAAAGAAAAAGATTTAATCAAAGGTTAGAAAAATACAGGTGGTTCTTTAATGATTAAACACTCCCTAGTGGTTAAAAGCGGGCATAACAGCCTTAATTAGGACCCTTATTCCATAACAAAGAGACCCCCCTATTTTTAAATATCTAGCAGTAAGGGGAACCGAGTAATTACATTTTACTTTTAACCATATTAGACGATTAGAAAACCCAGTTGAATTCTGGGTAAACCTACGGGGGACCTAATTATCTTAATAGCTCTGTAATTACAAATAAAAATATGGACATATGGGGTATTTTCGGACAACTCTAAATGAGATCTTACTAATTATAAGGTTTTTAGAACATTTTTTTTGAAACCATAACGGAGTAGGACTGTAAGAAATATGACCTCCACTCACAGCCCAGTCTAAAAAACGAGTTTTCACAGATTCTGTAGTCATGCGGTTTACGAGACACAGAATTACTTTGCCATGGGTGAAGAGGACCATTCTTCATCCTTCATCTTCGTCACCCTGCTCCAAAAAAAAGGTGGGGGCTGCCTTGTGATGTCACAGACCCTCCTGTGCTGGAATTCATGGTAAGTATGCCTTTTTCATGAAAAATTCACCTTGTTTTATAAAAATAATAATAATAATAATACTATTTAAATAAATAATAATAATAATAATAATTATAATAATTAAATTCATAATAATAATAAACATAATAATTATATAATAAGTTTTATAATATATAAAAAAATATAGCCTTCCTACCGTAATTATAATAACTTTAACTCTGTAATATTAACTCATAAAATTAGATTTTAACTTATCTTTATACTAAAATGGACACACCCTGGGAACTGATCATCCCGGCGGGGCCCACCCTGTGGTGAGGGTGTCTAGTGGTAATGGCCGAAACACCCCGTGATCCCGGGGTTCACTACTGATGATGTGTCCTATAAATAGACTTAAAATAGACATAAAATAGACATAAAATAGAATTTAAAATACGATTGTTAGACAATTAAAGAAACTAACCTCTACAACAACAAACTCTCCACCCTATCTTAGTGGAGAGTTACAATACTTAAACAACAAAAAAAACTTTCCAACAATGAAATGCTTAAAATACAAGGAAATGCTGCCATTTTTTCCAGAACTCCAAGGAAGATTCATACAGCTTCACAAACAAAGAATTCTTTTATTATTTTTTTTATATATATATATATTTTTTTATATATTTTTTTATTTTTAATTTTTTATTTTTTGAATTTTTTGAATTTTTTGAAAAAATAAAAAAATAAAGTTTTCTTTCCAGAAACCTAATGGTGGTTCCCACTTTTTTACAAACACATATACACATTATTTCCAGAACTCTAAAGGATGTTCCCACAATTTTTACAAACACATATTATAAGTCTCCACATCTTTGCAAACACATTATTTCCAGAACTTTAAGCGAGGTTCCCATATTTCTACAAACACATATTATGTCCAGAACCTGGAGGGAGGTTCACACGATTTTACAAACACACATGAAACTTTTTTCTCCAAAACATTCTCACAATTTTACAAGGATTTTTTCCAGAATTTCCACTTTTGTATGAACTTTATTTTTGAAATGGATGGTGAAGAAATGGATCAGAAGAGCCGTGGAGCTGCCCAGTCGTCGGATGAAGGAGGGGATTCTTCGAGGGAGCCTCAACAACTAACCATAACCCTAACCCCAACCCTAACCTTAACCCTAAACCCTAGTCATTACCCTAACCCCTGACCCCTAACCTTAACCCTTAACCCCTAACCCTAACCCTAACCCTGAACCCTTACCCTAACCCCAACCCCTAACCCTAACCCTTGACCTCTAACCCTAACCTTAACCCCGAACCCTTGCCCTAACCCCAAACCCTAACCCTTAATCATAAACCTAACCCCTGACCCCTAACCTTAACCCTTAACTCTAACCCTAACCCCTGACCCTAACCCTTATCCCAACCACATCCCAGCCTGGATCTACGAAGACATTCACGACTCCACCCACCACCCTCCTCCTTCTTTCTTTCCCTCGTACTGCGTGGGAGCGAGAGGGGGCAGGATAACGGCCCGTCAAGGCGGGGGAGAGACCTGCCCCTATAAGGCAACTCTCCCTGGTCCTGACCCCTCTCAACCAGATGTGGAACTCTCTCAACCAGATGTGGAGCTCCCTCATCCCCACCCTGGACCTGATCCCATCCCAGCCTGGATCTACGAGGACATTCATGACTCCACCCATCACCTCCTCCTTCTTTTACTCCCTCGCTCTGCGTGGGAGTGTGAGAGGGGCAGGATAACGGCCCGTCAAGGCGGGGAAGAGACCTGCCCCTATAAGGCAACTCTTCCTGGTCCTGACCCCTCTCACCCAAATCTGTAACTGACCTGTTGTCTCTACTACTAATCAAACTTAAACTTGTTCATTGACCTGTTGTCTCCACTATTAATCTAACTTTAGGTGGATAGTACGGTCAAGAGAGCTATGACGACGTGCGCCGGCCTGTGCATTACCTTTGGTCCCTGTAAACCACCGAGTCGACGGACGAGGTGGGGGGATCATCGAGAAACCTGAAAAATCTAACCCTAACCCTAACCCTAACCCTAACCCTAACCCTAACCCGGCCTGTGCATTGCCTTTGAACCCTGTTAACTGCCCAGTCGTCGGATGAAGCAGGGGGTTCATCGAGAGAGCTTCAAACATCTAACCCTAGCCCGTGCCTTCGGTCAGCGAGCTCTCTTTTACACAAACCCAGTAATAAAACGTACTTTTCTGTCTCCGTTCTAGACCCATCATGGCGTTCTCAGGTTTCCAAGTTCTCACGAGAGCATACTCCAAATACATCAAGGCTAAACACCATCTAACTCATGCGAATATGGATCCTGGGACCAGGACTCCTATGAGAATCCAGATCATGGAAAAATCCCTAATTCAAAACATCCGCCCAACCAAACCCAATAACCAAACACTCGAGGATGTCGAAACTAATGCAACTAATTGGAGAAAGAAAACCATCCAAACCTTGGAGCAACACCACAAGGACCTCATA
>NW_026906578.1:5442-9942 GCF_033807715.1 Cololabis saira | reverse complement strand
TATCTTCAACTCCATATAAGAGGTATTTCAAGCTGCAGCTTCTGCTTACGGCCATACCAGCCTGGATGCGCCCGATCTCGTCTGATCTCGGAAGCTAAGCAGGGTCGGGCCTAGTTAGTACTCGGATGGGAGACCGCCTGGGAATACCAGGTGCTGTAAGCTTTTTCAACCAGCAGAGAACGCTCTCGCTTAATCTACCCACACATATTTCAACGTGGTAACAGCGACAGCTCACGTCCTAAAGTGTTTTGCACATGGTTAAGGCACTTTAACTCCAACAAATAAAACCAACAAATCAATGACTTATATTCTATGACTTATCTTCAACTCCATATAAGAGGTATTTCAAGCTGCAGCTTCTGCTTACGGCCATACCAGCCTGGATGCGCCCGATCTCGTCTGATCTCGGAAGCTAAGCAGGGTCGGGCCTGGTTAGTACTTGGATGGGAGACCGCCTGGGAATACCAGGTGCTGTAAGCTTTTTCAACCAGCAGAGAGCTCTCTCGCTTAATCTACCCACACATATTTCAACGTGGAAACAGCGACAGCTCACGTCCTAAAGTGTTTTGCACATGGTTAAGGCACTTTAACTCCAACAAATAAGCGCTTCTAAATTATTATCACCAACAAATCAATGACTTATATTATATGACTTATCTTCAACTCCATATAAGAGGTATTTCAAGCTGCAGCTTCAACTTAAGGCCATACCAGCCTGGATGCGCCTGATCTCGTCTGATCTCGGAAGATAAGCAGGGTCGGGCCTGGTTAGTACTTGGATGGGAGACCGCCTGGGAATACCAGGTGCTGTAAGCTTTTTCAACCCGCAGAGGGCGCTCTCGCTTAATCTAACCACACATATTTCAACGTGGTAACAGCGACAGCTCACGTCCTAAAGTGTTTTGCACATGGTTAAGGCACTTTAACTCCAACAAATAAAACCAACTAATCAATGACTTATATTCTATGACTTATCTTCAACTCCATATAAGAAGTATTTCAAGCTGCAGCTTCTGCTTACGGCCATACCAGCCTGGATGCGCCCGATCTCGTCTGATCTCGGAAGCTAAGCAGGGTCGGGCCTGGTTAGTACTTGGATGGGAGACCGCCTGGAAATACCAGGTGCTGTAAGCATTTTCAACCAGCAGAGAGCGCTCACGCTTAATCTACCCACACATATTTCAACGTGGTAACAGCGACAGCTCACGTCCAAAAGTGTTTTTCACATGGTTAAGGCACTTTAACTCCAACAAATAAGCGCTTCTCAATTATTATCACCAACAAATCAATGACTTATATTATATGACTTATCTTCAACTCCATATAAGAGGTATTTCAAGCAGCAGCTTCTGCTTACGGCCATACCAGCCTGGATGCGCCCGATCTCGTCTGATCTCGGAAGCTAAGCAGGGTCGGGCCTGCTTAGTACTTGGATGGGAGACCACCTGGGAATACCAGGTGCTGTAAGCTTTTTCAACCAGCAGAGAGCGCTCTCGCTTAATCTACCCACACATATTTCAACGTGGTAAGAGCCACAGCTCACGTCCTAAAGTGTTTTGCACATGGTTAAGGCACTTTAACTCCAACAAATAAAACCAACAAATCAATGACTTATATTATATGACTTATCTTCAACTCCATATCAGAGGTATTTCAAGCTGCAGCTTCTGCTTACGGCCATACCAGCCTGGATGCGCCCGATCTCATCTGATCTCGGAAGCTAAGCAGGGTCAGGCCTGGTTAGTACTTGGATGGGAGACCGCCTGGGAATACCAGGTGCTGTAAGCTTTTTCAACCAGCAGAGAACGCTCTCGCTTAATCTACCCACACATATTTCAACGTGGTAACAGCGACAGCTCACGTCCTAAAGTGTTTTGCACATGGTTAAGGCATTTTAATTCCAAACAAATAAAACCAACAAATCAATGACTTACATTCTATGACTTATCTTCAACTCCATATAAGAGGTATTTCAAGCTGCAGCTTCTGCTTACGGCCATACCAGCCTGGATGTGCCCGATCTCGTCTGATCTCGGAAGCTAAGCAGGGTCGGGCCTAGTTAGTACTCGGATGGGAGACCGCCTGGGAATACCAGGTGCTGTAAGCTTTTTCAACCAGCAGAGAACGCTCTCGCTTAATCTACCCACACATATTTCAACGTGGTAACAGCGACAGCTCACGTCCTAAAGTGTTTTGCACATGGTTAAGGCACTTTAACTCCAACAAATAAAACCAACAAATCAATGACTTATATTCTATGACTTATCTTCAACTCCATATAAGAGGTATTTCAAGCTGCAGCTTCTGCTTACGGCCATACCAGCCTGGATGCGCCCGATCTCGTCTGATCTCGGAAGCTAAGCAGGGTCGGGCCTGGTTAGTACTTGGATGGGAGACCGCCTGGGAATACCAGGTGCTGTAAGCTTTTTCAACCAGCAGAGAGCTCTCTCGCTTAATCTACCCACACATATTTCAACGTGGAAACAGCGACAGCTCACGTCCTAAAGTGTTTTGCACATGGTTAAGGCACTTTAACTCCAACAAATAAGCGCTTCTAAATTATTATCACCAACAAATCAATGACTTATATTATATGACTTATCTTCAACTCCATATAAGAGGTATTTCAAGCTGCAGCTTCAACTTAAGGCCATACCAGCCTGGATGCGCCTGATCTCGTCTGATCTCGGAAGATAAGCAGGGTCGGGCCTGGTTAGTACTTGGATGGGAGACCGCCTGGGAATACCAGGTGCTGTAAGCTTTTTCAACCCGCAGAGGGCGCTCTCGCTTAATCTAACCACACATATTTCAACGTGGTAACAGCGACAGCTCACGTCCTAAAGTGTTTTGCACATGGTTAAGGCACTTTAACTCCAACAAATAAAACCAACAAATCAATGACTTATATTCTATGACTTATCTTCAACTCCATATAAGAAGTATTTCAAGCTGCAGCTTCTGCTTACGGCCATACCAGCCTGGATGCGCCCGATCTCGTCTGATCTCGGAAGCTAAGCAGGGTCGGGCCTGGTTAGTACTTGGATGGGAGACCGCCTGGAAATACCAGGTGCTGTAAGCATTTTCAACCAGCAGAGAGCGCTCACGCTTAATCTACCCACACATATTTCAACGTGGTAACAGCGACAGCTCACGTCCAAAAGTGTTTTTCACATGGTTAAGGCACTTTAACTCCAACAAATAAGCGCTTCTCAATTATTATCACCAACAAATCAATGACTTATATTATATGACTTATCTTCAACTCCATATAAGAGGTATTTCAAGCAGCAGCTTCTGCTTACGGCCATACCAGCCTGGATGCGCCCGATCTCGTCTGATCTCGGAAGCTAAGCAGGGTCGGGCCTGCTTAGTACTTGGATGGGAGACCACCTGGGAATACCAGGTGCTGTAAGCTTTTTCAACCAGCAGAGAGCGCTCTCGCTTAATCTACCCACACATATTTCAACGTGGTAAGAGCCACAGCTCACGTCCTAAAGTGTTTTGCACATGGTTAAGGCACTTTAACTCCAACAAATAAAACCAACAAATCGATGACTTATATTATATGACTTATCTTCAACTCCATATCAGAGGTATTTCAAGCTGCAGCTTCTGCTTACGGCCATACCAGCCTGGATGCGCCCGATCTCGTCTGATCTCGGAAGCTAAGCAGGGTCAGGCCTGGTTAGTACTTGGATGGGAGACCGCCTGGGAATACCAGGTGCTGTAAGCTTTTTCAACCAGCAGAGAACGCTCTCGCTTAATCTACCCACACATATTTCAACGTGGTAACAGCGACAGCTCACGTCCTAAAGTGTTTTGCACATGGTTAAGGCATTTTAATTCCAAACAAATAAAACCAACAAATCAATGACTTACATTCTATGACTTATCTTCAACTCCATATAAGAGGTATTTCAAGCTGCAGCTTCTGCTTACGGCCATACCAGCCTGGATGTGCCCGATCTCGTCTGATCTCGGAAGCTAAGCAGGGTCGGGCCTGGTTAGTACTTGGATGGGAGACCGCCTGGGAATACCAGGTGCTGTAAGCATTTTCAACCAGCAGAGAGCGCTCTCGCTTAATCTACCCACACATATTTCAACGTGGTAACAGCGACAGCTCACGTCCAAAATTGTTTTTTACATGGTTAAGGCACTTTAACTCCAACAAATAAGCGCTTCTAAATTATTATCACCAACAAATCAATGACTTATATTATATGACTTATCTTCAACTCCATATAAGAGGTATTTCAAGCAGCAACTTCTGCTTACGGCCATACCAGCCTGGATGCGCCCGATCTCGTCTGATCTGGGAAGCTAAGCAGGGTCGGGCCTGGTTAGTACTTGGATGGGAGACCGCCTGGGAATACCAGGTGCTGTAAGCATTTTCAACCAGCAGAGAGCGCTCTCGCTTAATCTACCCACACATATTTCAACGTGGTAACAGCGACAGCTCACGTCCTAAAGTGTTTTGCACATGGTTAAGGCACTTTAACT